>NC_072466.1:2535351-2743052 GCF_027596085.1 Anoplopoma fimbria
GTTTGTTCAATCAGACAGCAAAATAAATGGAGGATCTCAACCTGCAATTTCTGCCTTGGAAGAAGATGCTTCTGGCTCTGGGATTCAACACCAGCTTCAAAAAATTGTTGAGGACCAACATCACCACCAGAAGAAGCTAAAAGAAAACATGGAACAAATGACAAAAGAAATCACAACTCATACTGAACAAGTCTCCCATATATTTTTCAAATACAAAATAACTTGCAATCTTACATGCTTTGCCAAATGAGACGCAGATAAGCATCTCTTCCCGCAGGTCTTGCAGATGAACGGCTTCTCCACGGTGTGGACGTTTCTCGTGTGACGCAATAAGGCACTATTATGGGTAAAACATTTCCCACAGGTTTTGCAAGAATGTGGCTTCAAGATCTCACCTGTGTGGATCTTCTCACCTGTGTGTGTTCTCATGTGGACCACCAAGTGACTATTAGATGGAAAAGTCTTTCCACATGTTTTGCAAGAATGTGGCTTCATGTTTTCACCTGTGTGGATCTTCATGTGATCTTTCAATGTTGATTTCTCACTGAATCGTTTCTCACATACGTTGCAAGAATGTGGCTTCTCACCTGTGTGTGTTCTCATGTGGCGCACCAAGTGACTATTCCATCGAAAAGTGTTTCCACATGTTTTGCAAGAATGTGGCTTCAAGTTCTCACTTTAAAAAACTGTTCACATTTCTGTAACATGCTGGCTGTCTGTCTCGCTCTTGTGATGCTAAGAAAGTAAAGTGCATTTGCGTACAAAGATTTAATTTATAGTAAAACAGGCTGTATTTCAACTCCATTCCCACGACCTGCAAGAAAGGGCAATTCATTTTTTATGTACTCTTAATGTGATTATTTTAGCAAACACATAGGTACACATACTCATTAATAAACATTTTTCTTGTCATGAATGTATTTGTGATTAGCTAAAAAAATTAAATAATAATGTGTATATTAAAAAAAAAATTAACTGAGTAAATTGAACTCCAAATAAAACCGTTAAGAAACAAAGAATGAGTTGACTTTTGATATTAATGTATTAATATATATGTATATTTCATAATCCTGTATGAATTTATCACTGGACACCCATAGTGTTCTTTTATTTTTTATTATTATAATGTTTATTTATGTGAATATTCTCATACAATACTTACCAGACTCTTTTCTAAAATGGTCTGATTCATTTCCTCTCAGTTTAACCCAGTGTTATTGTGTTTACATGGCAAATTAAAATAAATAATACACTTTATTTAAATAGTACTTTTAAAAACAAGGGTTGCAAAAGGGATTTACAAGATAGAGATTGCAAACAAACAATTATAAAAAAAATAGTTTAAAAGCTATACAACATATAGCAAAGCAGCAACATGTGAGGATAATAATAATAATAATAATAATAATAATAATAATAATAATAATAATAATAATAATAATAATAATAATAATAAAGTAATTTGTTAATTATAAGATAAAATAAAATAATCCTTTATTAGTCCCGCAGTGGGGAAATGTACAGGATTACAGCAGCATAGAGGATAGTGCAAACAAGAGACATAGTAAAAAAATAAGTATTATAAATAAGCAAATGAGTAATAAAAAAACAGTAACTGAAATATTATATATATTATAACTATTGTAATATTATAGCATGAAATAAAAGATGGATTTAAAATACAAATAAATTAAAATAAATAATACACTTTATTTAAATAGTACTTTTAAAAACAAAGGTTGCAAAAGTGATTTACAAGATAGAGATTGCAAACAAACAATTATAAAAAAATAGTTTAAATAGTTTAAAAGCTATACAACATATAGCAAAGCAGCAACATGTGAGGATAATAATAATAATAATAATAATAATAATAAAGTAATTTGTTATAAAATAAATAAATAATACATATTTAAATAGTACTTTTAAAAACAAAGGTTGCAAAAGGGATTTACAAGATAGAGATTGCAAACAAACAATTATAAAAAAAATTGTTTAAAAGCTATACAACATATAGCAAAGCAGCAACATGTGAGGATAATAATAATAATAATAATAATAATAATAATAATAATAATAAAAAAATAATTTGTTAATTATAAGATAAGATAGAGACATAGTAAAAAAATAAGTATTATAAATAAGCAAATGAGCAATAAAAAAACAGTAACTGAAATATTATATATATTATAACTATTGTAATATTATAGCATGAAATAAAAGATGGATTTAAAATACAAATAAATTAAAATAAATAATACACTTTATTTAAATAGTACTTTTAAAAACAAAGGTTGCAAAAGTGATTTACAAGATAGAGATTGCAAACAAACAATTATAAAAAAATAGTTTAAATAGTTTAAAAGCTATACAACATATAGCAAAGCAGCAACATGTGAGGATAATAATAATAATAATAATAATAATAATAATAATAATAAAGTAATTTGTTATAAAATAAATAAATAATACACTCTATTTAAATAGTACTTTTAAAAACAAAGGTTGCAAAAGGGATTTACAAGATAGAATTGCAAACAAACAATTATAAAAAAAATTGTTTAAAAGCTATACAACATATAGCAAAGCAGCAACATGTGAGGATAATAATAATAATAATGATAATAATAATAATAATAATAAAAAAATAATTTGTTAATTATAAGATAAGATAGAGACATAGTAAAAAAACAAGTATTATAAATAAGCAAATGAGCAATAAAAAAACAGTAACTGAAATATTATATATATTATAACTATTGTAATATTATAGCATGAAATAAAAAATGGATTTAAAATACAAATAAATTAAAATAAATAATACACTTTATTTAAATAGTACTTTTAAAAACAAAGGTTGCAAAAGTGATTTACAAGATAGAGATTGCAAACAAACAATTATAAAAAATAGTTTAAATAGTTTAAAAGCAGTAACATGTGAGGATAATAATAATAATAATAATAATGATAATAATAATAATAATAATAATAATAATAAAGTAATTTGTTAATTATAAGATAAGATAGAGACATAGTAAAAAAATAAGTATTATAAATAAGCAAATGAGCAATAAAAAAACAGTAACTGAAATATTATATATATTATAACTATTGTAATATTATAGCATGAAATAAAAGATGGATTTAAAATACAAATAAATTAAAATAAATAATACACTTTATTTAAATAGTACTTTTAAAAACAAAGGTTGCAAAAGTGATTTACAAGATAGAGATTGCAAACAAACAATTATAAAAAATAGTTTAAATAGTTTAAAAGCAGTAACATGTGAGGATAATAATAATAATAATAATAATAATAATAATAATAATTATAATAAAAAAGTAATTTGTTAATTATAAGATAAGATAGAGACATAGTAAAAAAATAAGTATTATAAATAAGCAAATGAGCAATAAAAAAACAGTAACTGAAATATTATATATATTATAACTATTGTAATATTATAGCATGAAATAAAAGATGGATTTAAAATACAAATAAATTAAAATAAATAATACACTTTATTTAAATAGTACTTTTAAAAACAAGGGTTGCAAAAGTGATTTACAAGATAGAGATTGCAAACAAACAATTATAAAAAATAGTTTAAATAGTTTAAAAGCAGTAACATGTGAGGATAATAATAATAATAATGATAATAATAATAATAATAATAATAATAATAATAATAATAATAAAGTAATTTGTTAATTATAAGATAAGATAGAGACATAGTAAAAAAAAAGTATCATAAATAAGCAAATGAGCAATAAAAAACAGTAACTGAAATATTATATATATTATAACTATTGTAATATTATAGCATGAAATAAAAGATGGATTTAAAATACAAATAAATTAAAATAAATAATACACTTTATTTAAATAGTACTTTTAAAAACAAGGGTTGCAAAAGTGATTTACAAGATAGAGATTGC
Organism: Anoplopoma fimbria; assembly: GCF_027596085.1. Classification (NCBI taxonomy): domain Eukaryota; kingdom Metazoa; phylum Chordata; class Actinopteri; order Perciformes; family Anoplopomatidae; genus Anoplopoma; species Anoplopoma fimbria. The sequence continues at coordinate 2,539,294 of NC_072466.1, forward strand.
AAACAAACAATTATAAAAAAATAGTTTAAATAGTTTAAAAGCAGTAACATGTGAGGATAATAATAATAATAATAATAATAATAATAATAATAATAATAATAATAATAATAATAAAAATAATTTGTTAATTATAAGATAAGATAGAGACATAGTAAAAAAATAAGTATTATAAATAAGCAAATGAGCAATAAAAAAACAGTAACTGAAATATTATATATATTATAACTATTGTAATATTATAGCATGGATTTAAAATACAAATAAATAAAAATAAGCTCATCGTCATGTAATAACAATAAGATTTAGAGTATAAAGTCTATGACTCTCTTCACTCAGTGAGCTGTGCTCTGACTGCCCGCCTCCTGCCCGCTCCTCCCCCTGCATCATCACCATAACACGGAAGCAGTCGACGGACGGACCGTGGTGGAGGAGGTGGAGGTTGTAGGGGAACAAGAGAGGCTCAGACCGAGGGAGGGAGGTGAAGACAGGCCGAAGCGCTGCAGGATCAGACCGCACACAGCCGCGCTGCACAGGTGCGCAGATACACGCAGGTACACGCAGGTAAACGCAGGTACACGCAGGTAAACGCAGATAAACGCAGATAAACGCAGGTGCACGCAGATAAACGCAGGTGCACGCAGGAGCACGCAGATAAACGCAGGTGCACGCAGATAAACGCAGGTAAACGCAGGTGCACGCAGAGCACGCAGATAAACGCAACGCAGGTAAACGCAGGTACACGCAGGTGCACGCAGGAGCACGCAGGTAAACGCAGATACACGCAGATAAACGCAGGTGCACGCAGATAAACGCAGGTGAACGCAGGTAAACGCAGGTGCACGCAGGTAAACGCAGGTAAACGCAGGTGCACGCAGGTAAACGCAGGTGAACGCAGGGACGCAGATAAACGCAGGTACACGCAGATAAACGCAGGTAAACGCAGGTGCACGCAGATAAACGCAGGTGCACGCAGATAAACGCAGGTACACGCAGGTGCACGCAGGTAAACATAGATAAACGCAGGTAAACGCAGGTGCACGCAGATAAACGCAGATAAACGCAGGTACACGCAGATAAACGCAGGTAAACGCAGGTGAACGCAGGTAAACGCAGGTGCACGCAGATAAACGCAGGTGCACGCAGATAAACGCAGGTAAACGCAGGTGAACGCAGGTACACGCACATAAACGCAGGTGCACGCAGATAAACGCAGATAAACGCAGGTAAATACAATACAATACAATACAATACAACTTTATTTATCCCACTAGGGTACACGCAGGTAAACGCAGGTACACGCAGGTAAACGCAGGTGAACGCAGGTACACGCGTCATGGCGCTGATCCCGTCGCAGGTCCTCCGGGTCGCCATCCTGCTGTCCTACTTCTCCATCCTCTGCCACTACAAAGCCCTGGACATGCCGGCGCACCAGACCTACGGAGGCAGCTGGAAGTTCCTCACCTTCATCGACCTGGTGAGAGGATACAATACATTACAATACATTACAATACATTACATTACATTACATTACATTACAATACAATACATTACATTACATTACAATACATTACATTACAATACATTACAATACATTACATTACATTACATTACAATACAATACATTACATTACAATACATTACAATACATTACAATACATTACATTACATTACAATACAATACATTACAATACAATACATTACAATACAATACATTACAATACATTACATTACAATACATTACATTACAATACATTACATTACATTACAATACATTACATTACATTACAATACATTACATTACAATACATTACAATACATTACAATACATTACATTACAATACATTACAATACATTACATTACATTACATTACAATACAATACATTACATTACATTACATTACAATACAATACAATACATTACATTACAATACAATACAATACATTACATTACAATACAATACATTACAATACAATACATTACAATACATTACATTACATTACAATACAATACATTACAATACATTACATACAATACATTACATTACATTACATTACATTACATTACATTACAATACATTACAATACAATACATTACAATACATTACAATACAATACATTACATTACAATACATTACATTACATTACAATACATTACATTACAATACATTACATTACATTACAATACAATACATTACATTACAATACAATACATTACATTACAATACATTACAATACAATACAATACAATACATTACAATACAATACAATACATTACAATACATTACATTACATTACATTACAATACATTACAATACAATACAATGTTGCAATGGTGTTCATGATTACGCAGCGCCTCCGCCTCCATGTCCTCTTTGGATTTAAACAAAAAGAAAGATATATATATATTAAAAATAAACAAAATAAAGAATTGTAAATGGAATATCAAAACACGATATGCATAAATGTCCTCTTTTGGATTTAAACTAAACAACATACTACACATAATATATACTACACATATTCACCAACAAACAAACAAAAAAAACAAAGATTAAAAATATTAAAAAATAAACAAAATAAAGAATTGTAAATGGAATATCAAAACACGATATGTATAAATGTGAAGTATTACACGGGATAAAACAACATAATACACATATTCACCAACAAACAAAAAGAAAGATTAAAAAAGAAACAAAATAAAGATTTATAAATGGCATATAAAAAACCTGTAATGCAAACAAGTGAAGTATGACAAAGGTTAAACACACTACAAGTTTTAGAATATATACATTTCCAGCACTCAGCCAATCATATGACGGCCGATCAGTGTTTCAACTCTACTCATTTTGCCTTTTTTTCAAAATAAGAGCGCTCTGTTATTCAACATAACTCCATTCATGATCTACAAATTGCGTTTAATGAACCAAATAAAGTGGATTGACAGCATTTTAGAGAACGGCTCAACATTTTAAATAAACATGGATAAAACAGAGCAGATATCAACAGTAAGGTTTTATAAAATAAATATTAAAATCATGTGTATGCAACGGGAATAATAAAGATTCACAACAGTAGAATGGATTCTGAAGTGAGGAGTAAATGTAGCTCTGTGATGAATAGTGGAAATCGGTAAGAACACACAAACACACACACATCATCCCAAACAATGCAGACACACATTCATTCACAAAGAGCCGTCTCTATCAGACTAATGCAGTTAGACAGTCGTTTAACAAGCATAGCATGTCCACTTTAGCAATAACCTCAGAACAGTGTGTTTAAACAGCCAGAACAAGCTAACCGTCGTACACAGGAAGGTTCGACTCTCTTTGAAGTGGGCGTTTCTTTTTATCTCTGTTTTATTATATTCTGTCATTTATTCTCTGATTCCTGCTCGGATGCGTTCAATGTAACTTGGAGTGACGGGGCCGGTCACAAATATTACATTATGGACTTATCGTTTACATGCTGGTTTGTTTAGATAAAAATGTTATCAACATTTTATGCACAGTGCACACATTTCTGTTAACATAGTCCATTTTATTTATTGTTTTAGATAAGTGGTTTTATTTTTTAGTTATTTAGGATAGATTTATATTTCATATCGGAATATTCTTAAGAATGAAAAGTTCATTGCTCTTTGAAAGGATGTACATTATTGTGCTATAATATTATCATAATATAATCGGCATAAAATGGCCTTTAAAGTAACAACAATATAATTTTCCCAGGCTGGACAAATACAGCATTCGTAGCTATTCCTACGTAAAATAATGTAGATATTTCAAAACATTATTTTGTATGTTATACACTTTTGGAAGCCAAGTTTTTTTTTTCCTTTGTTTCTTTTCTTGTAAAGTGTAAATGAAAACAAAAACAGTAACAGCTATGACCACAGCCATTATACTTACTTACAATAATAATTATGTATCTAATGAAATGTTGATTGATAAAAAGGCCTGAAGGGCTAGTACACATGACTGTAGTTTTCTTAACAGTGGTTACTATAAGGCCTGTTTAACGGAAAAACAATTCCCTCTGTGTGTGTGTGTGTGTGTGTGTGTGTGTGTGTGTGTGTGTGTGTGTGTGTGTGTGTGTGTGTGTGTGTGTGTGTGTGTGTGTGTGTGTGTGTGTGTGTGTGTGTGTGTGTGTGTGTGTGTGTGTGTGAGAAACAGCTGTGTCATATTTTCCACATTAGGACCTCTCCTCCTATTAACTGTGCTGTTAATTAAACCAGCAGCCAGGAAACACACACACACACACACACACACACACACACACACACACACACACACACACACACACACACTGCTGCAACATCTGGCTCTCAATCACACTCTATGTGTGTGTTTGTGTGTGTGTGTACAAACATGTGCAACATGAAGCCCTGCAAATAAGTGCAACACCGACACTGGAACGCAGACACGATGCTATGAGATCCATTTCACAAATGCAGCCACTGTGTGTGTGTGTGTGTGTGTGTGTGTGTGTGTGTGTGTGTGTGTGTGGGATTTATAATTGTACTGATGCACATATTTCAGTTAAGCATGCACACACATATTAACTAGGTCAGCTCAGTGTTTTAGACAAAAATAACAATATTTAAATACACAAACACACATATATATATATAAGTGGAGATAAATAGGCGTCCGATAGCTTTAAATCCAGAATGTCTCCCTCATCCAGCCGTTGACACCTGATCCTCCCAGCGGGGGGTCGGAGGAGAGGAGGAGCGATGAGGAGGAGAGAACGGTGCGTGTGCCTCCTCTTCATCGCTCCATGGAAACATCCGTCATCGTCAACATATTGATGGGAGTGTTTCGTTACACAGAGCTGGTCTCTCTCTCTCTCTCTCTCTCTCTCTCTCTCTCTCTCTCTCTCTCTCTCTCTCTCTCTCTCTCTCTCTTACAGTAATGCTCCACAGCTATGTCTGGATTTGTGCGTTTGAAGTTCCCGATCTGAATGAAGTATTCATGGCGTGTTTGTTTATGTGAGCATGCACAGTTTTATCTAAATACAGTTTGCTTTTGCAGAAATCCAACGTCTAACATAAAGAAGTTGATCGCTGCATTCACAAGCTACAATGTCATTATGGAAATAGATTTTATTTCTACATTAGTGCACAAAAACACCTTTATCAAACATTATAGACACGTTTAATTGTAATAAGCAGCATTAACAAGAAAAGTTACTTTCTCTGAAGTTTCAAACCGACCTCACAGCCCACTCACTCTTTAAAAAACAGCTACCGGGGACGTATTTTGAATTCCTTTTCCTTTTTATTAAAATGTGCACAATGTTACGTCATGTCCGAATACTTGCAGCAGCTGCACTGTGTGCTTTCTTTTTTAAAAGGAACTGGCAAGGTTGTATTTTAAATATGGAAAGTCAAGTATAGGATATGTTTTTCATTCAAGTGGTTTAAGTTTGAGAGCACTGTTGCTAGGCGACGGGCAAAACCATGGAAAATTGCTGTGCTTCCTTTCAAAGACGGCAAGGGATTTTGTGTTTTTACTAGATTTCAGAATTAAGTTGAGGAAATATTGTCAAATATCCCAAAAACAAGGGCTGTACTCAATGTCCGTTTTTACCCTTTGAAGCTTTGAATGTTTGTTGTCATACTTAATGACGTCATCTCCCTAAATAAAATTGAAAAAAATAGATTTTGTGTTATTGTGGTTATAGAAACGTTATTTATGGTGCTGTTAGATTGCTGCTGCACCACTCTGTTTAATACGGGAGTAAGGGGAGAAAGAGAAAATCAAATATCATGGTATTTTTTTCCAAAAAAACTCTATTGATATTTCAATAGAGTTGAAATATTATATTATTATTATTATTATTATTATATTTTAATATAATTATATATTTTATAAATAATATATTTTTTATAAATAATAATTATTTATTAAAAATAATTATATTTTCATATTTTTTTTATAAATAATCATCATTAATGTGGATATAACAGCTAGAACAGTCTGTTAAGTTCAGAAAATGACTTTACTGTAATTAGGAAAAGATACTATTACGATATCCAAAATCGGAGGCGATATGTATTCTCTTATCACAGTATTGATTTAATATCAATTCATTGCCCAGCCCTAGTTCAAACTAAATTAATAGACATGCAAAAAAGAAGCTGCGCACCATAAAAATGTTGACTTTGAATCTAAATGTTTAAATGAAGTTATTAACTATTGGGTATGGCCCTACAAAAAACGATTAAAACTATTAAAGAAACTTACTTCCATGGGATCCGTAATAAAAACCAAAAAATTGTAAACTTATCTTTTAACTTCATGTCGATGCAAAAACACAAGTGAAGGTAAAGAACTTCGCCCTCAAAGACGTATTTGCCATAGATGAAATTATGAGCTTATATCACGGCTTCATAACTCCAAATTCATGATCATACGTTTACAAAAAAAACGGGGTATATAGTAAAATATGAGAGTTACGTCAAAGTCTGAGCTTTAGCCTAAACGCAAACACGGGTTCCCTTGGCACGCAGTCTGTGCCGTGAGCGTTACCAAACCAGACGTCTGAAAACTCCAACGGTTGCGTTTTACGTAACCAACTGGTTCTGCAGCTGGCTTTGTTCTTACATGTTCATCTCAGATTCAAAGCCAAAGTCTCCAGCTCCTCATCCTGAGGAAGATGTTGACGTGACTGATGGGGTAATGTGTGATATTACTGACTGAAGCCGAGGAAGGCGAGGCAGGTTAAGGAAAAGTGGGCGCACCATGAACATGATTGCAGTGCAGCTCCTGCTTTAATGGGAGGTTTCTCTTCTTCTGAAAAATGTAATCTAAGTTTTTTTTTTCTCCCCCCTCTCTCTATTTCTGTGAAGTGCTTTTCAAGAGTTGCATTTATCACACCTATTTCTGTGACAATGTATACCGCCCAACAAAACTAGTACTGGCCGAGTGGTGACTAGTGATGCTTCCAGAAGCTGTGAGGTCTTCAGAGATACAAAACATAAATCATTTTCTTGTGTGTGTATCTTGTAGTATCTTGATTTGTTTTCATGGAAAAGTATTTTTTCTTTCTTATTTTTTCTTGTAAAAAGCAAAACTTTAAGAGTATAACATAAACAGTAACGGCAATAATCACAACAATTATTACTTACAATAATTATGTATCTAATGAAAAATGTTGATTGATAAAAGGCTAATTAACATGATTGTAGTATCTGGGTTTGTTTTAATGGAAAAGTAATTTTTCTCTTCTTTTTTTTGTAAAGTGTCAATAAAGACAATTATTAAGATATTAATGGTGCTGTTAGATTGCTGCTACACCGCCCCGTTATCACAGATGCTGCCTCCCTTTGTGTGCGGCCCGAAAGTTTTTTGACTGCAGTGAAATAGTTTTTTACAAAGGCTACTGGCTAATGTTGACTACATCTAACATCACAATATATTTTTGACCAACAACCCGTCTGTCTCTCTCTGTAGGTGATCCAGGCGGTGTTCTTCGGACTGTGCGTCCTGATCGACGTCTCCTGTCTGCTGACTAAAGGAGGCGACAGCAGGGAGCAGGAGAGGCAGATGAGGAAGCTGATTGGCCTGAGGGACTGGATGATGGCGGTGCTGGCCTTCCCTGTCGGAGCGGTGAGCAGATGGATGGATGCAAACACTCACATGCACAAACACACACACTGAAAAGCCCGGAGAGGAATCAGCCTGGCTTGCAGGAATCAAAAGCTTGAGTTCATGCATTTGCAGAATAATCAGCTCTCTCTTGGGTCTTTCTTTATATTTCTTCTGGGTGAAACGTGGCCCGGATGCATGAGGATGCCCCAAAGTGTCAACGGTGCTACATTCACACTCGGCTTGTAAAAATCATCCCTTGTGTGTGTTTTTTTACATGAAACAGTCTGGACAGAATAGAGGAATCCTTGTCTTCATCCCGGCATGAATGACTTTACATGTAGACATCGGAATGACAAGAGAATCGGGCCATTTATTCCTCCGTCACATCATGAGATCAGTTAGCCAGAGGCTGTCTCTTAAAAACAAGCATGGAGTTCGAGGGTTTGCTTAACGGCAACAATAAACTATTCAGCGGCATCTCCGAGTTATATAAAGGCCGGCTGTCAGCAAGCACAGACGCCGCCTGACAAACGTGGGAGAGAGAACCAGAGCTCAGGAGAAGTGATGAAGACAGGGAAGGTTTTATTTGTTCAGCTTGCAAGATTTGGCGAGTTGTGACACGTGAAAGTCTGAATGTAACTAACAACGCTGTGGTTTGAGGTATATCTGATCGAAATAAAATGAATAAAAACAATGAATAAATATTAATAATCATTGTATAATTACTTTAAAAAATTGCAATTTAGAAGACAGTTATGAAAACTCATCAAAAGGTCTGTTTAGTAGCTATATTGTGGAGCTTTCACTCATATCGCATGGTCTTAGAAATATGAAGATTTGCTAATTTTCTCCTTTTTAGCATTATTGGAGATTGAATACCATCAAGTTTTGGACTGTTTGTGAGACAACACGAGACATCTGAAGATGTCTCCTAAATCAAATTGAAAATAAATATTTGTTACTGAAAATAATAACTGCTTATATTTGAAGCAAAAGTTAAATCTCGCCGTGAGTAGAAGAGAGTAAACGGAGTGGAGTCGTCCTCTGTTGCTTCAGACTGTGACCTCCGTCTGATCCTCGGGCTGTTCCTCAAAACGCTGGCAGACTCACATGGTTCTGCCTCTAGCACACACACACACACACACACACACACACACACACACACACACACACACACACACACACACACACACACACACACACACACACACACACACACACACACACACACACACACACACACACACTTTTATTCAAGACTTCAGCTGGCAAGGTGCCCTTCAGCTGCCGCACTGAGTTGAACTTGTCCGGCTGTCTGACCACAACCATATCCCATGTTATAACACACACACACACACACACACACACACACACACACACACACACACACACACACACACACACACACACACATGAATATGCATACCATACACACACACATACACACTCGATAACTAACTGCTCTAAACAACCATGGAGCCAGTTGGGGCTGCAACACACACATTCTCTCCCTGACACTCCTATAGTCAGCTGGCACAATGCCGTGTGCGTGCATGTGTGTGTGAGAGTTCAGTTTACACACAGCACAATAGACATGATTATCACCACAGCTAATGTCTGGAAACCAAACCTGACTGATAAGGAAAGAGTGTGTGTGTTCATGCATATATGTGTGTAGCGCTCCGTTGCATGCACAGGTGTGCAGGTGCATACATTAAACATGTAAATATATATATATATATATATGTGCATGTGTGTCAATATAGGTGTCTCTTTTTGTGTGAGGCAGTGTAGTGTGTGTGTGTGTGTGTGTGTGTGTGTGTGTGTGTGTGTGTGTGTGTGTGTGTGTGTGTGTGTGTGTGTGTGTGTGTGTGTGTGTGTGTGTGTGTGTGTGTGTGTGTGTGTGTGTGTGTGTGTGTGTGTGTTGAAAGCAGAGAACATGCGGTCAGGGTACAATAGGGGGTTCAGATGCCTCCAAGTGGAACCCAGATGACAGTCAGGTAATTCCACCCCCCCGTCCTGCAGAACATGGTCTGGCCCGCGTCCAGAACCGTCCACTGGAGATGAATTAGTCCCAGGGGTTTCTCAGTTTGTGGTGCGTTCAGGAGGCATGGGGATTCTTGCTTCCCTCACCATTGAACGCTTACACCGTGTGGAAAAGATCAGAACACCGTAATATTTACCGTCCTAAAGGAGACACCATATGCAAGTGCTCTAATTCTTCAAATTATACAGATTATTGTGTTTTTCATCTGACTCAAAAGCTTTTCATAAAAGTTACTGTTGTTTCTGCATTACTTGAATGCATGTTTAAAGGTCGTGAGGATTGTTTCTTATCTCTGACCTGACAGAACGGCAGAAGTCGGGCAACCAGCAGCAGGTCAATAATGCAAGCTTAAACAGGCCCTATTCTGCTATTTTCTGGGTGCATATTTTTATCTCAAATTACAGTTACAACATGTTTACATGTGTTAAATGCTCATAATCCTCCTTGTTTCTCTCATCCTGGCTGTCCTGCAGCACCTCTTCTCACCCTCTCTCTGAAATGCTCCGTTGTAGCTCCTCCCTCCAGAAAGCAAAGTCTGCCCTGATTGGTCAGCTAGCCCGTTCTGTTGTGATCGGTCAATGTTTATCATGCGTCGGAAATGTCCGGCCCCCTTACAAACAGAATTCAGTCCCTGTTCATGCTGTTCTGACTTCGATACACATGTTGCAGTAACGGAAGTTTTTTTCTTTAGATGGTGTTTACCATATAAGAGACAGGATTCATGGTTTTGATTGACAGCATGAACACTCAGGTGAAGATCAAACTCATCGCCCACCACCGTTTCACTCTTGATGTTGGTGGTGCAACACGGTGTTACTGCAGCAGCTGGGAAGTGACACAGATAAGATGACGTTTCACTGGTCTGAGACCTGTTGGTTCCTTATTGTGTCTTTGCAGCTTTATTGAGAACTGAAGAAGTGTTCCACAGTTCGAAGTGTAGACAGTGGTGGATGAGTGTGTTGACATCAATACTTCACCTGTGCTCTGGAGGCTTTTCAGTGGTGGATGAGTGTGTTGACATCAATACTTCACCTGTGCTCTGGAGGCTTTTCATGCTTCATGCTCTCTGTGCAACGTAACAGTTTATATGATATCTCACCAAAAAGTTACTCCTCATTTTTTATGCGTTTTCCTACAAAAGTCCTGCAATAATACGTAAAAGAAGCATTTCATTTTTCCAATTTTTAAAAATTTATTATTTATAAGTCTTTTATTATATGAATGTTTTTGTAAAAATATGACTCTTTGGAGGTGCCGGCCCTCTAGTTTGGTAAACACTGAATATAAAGTATTAAAAGAAGCTCAACAATGAGATTCTACTGATGAGTTGATCCATCAGTATTAAGGAGTACTTTTGCTGATAATACTTCTGTACTTTTACTAAGTAGGATATTGAATGCATGACTTTACTTGTAATGGAGTATTTTTACATCAAGGTGTTGGTGCCTTTTGTAAAATAAGTTAATATTATATATCTGAACATTCTCAGGTCACTTTGGGTGCATCTCTTTCTGTATTCAGACACATTTGAGTTCTCAGTGAGAACAGAGCCGTTCAACCAAACAGAGGGAAGGTTCACTACCAGAAGTGGACAAGAGGAGGGAGGTGGTATACTAGTAGAGGAAAGACATTCAATTACTATCATGACACTGTTAATACATGAAGGAATCACAAAACACAGTGTAGAATAAGACTTTCTTTATTTACAGGTTATATCGTTATCAGACATTATAAAGAGAAGAGAGTAACTGACTCCATTAAGACTGAAAGCTCATTGAAACACAAACACATCATGAAAAATATGTAAATGCTAAATCAAAGTGCATTTAAAGGAGTTCTTCTGTACACAGAGACATGAAACTGAGCTCAAGCTGTAACTTCAAAAATAAAACGTTAAATATTAAGATCAGCTCTGAAATGTTCAGCTGGAAGATACAGCGGGTAAAATAAGTATTGTCATTCCATTTTATTCCACATAACTTAATTTCTGAACTTATTTGTTTGGCTTTCTTTGTATGTATGGATTACTTGGGTTGTTGCCGGCATCTGGTGAATTCATGTCAATAGCACCTTTAGAAAAATGGTGACGTGTTCAATATTTATTTTACCTGCGGTATATGTTGGTCACAGAACGGAGCTAACCACAACAGCTAGCGTTAGCAACAAATTTGGAGTCTGATTAGTTCATGTATTGTGTAGTTAACGTTTATTGGATAAAAATGGAACACAACAACTCAAATAATTCGCTCCGGCCTTGGTGAACATAGCTGTCATACGGAAAGTTTGGATGGTTTTTTTGTATTTCTGCACCACATTTTTGCATCACACAAGGATTTCAGTCTTTCAAAAAAGTTAAAAGTTCATTTTTTTCTTATATACGATCTCTAACCACTCATGTAAACATGAGGAGTTGATCGGTGGAGTCTGATGGAGGCAGTCGTGTTGGTCAAACTCCATCAGGAGGTCTGATGTTCTCATAGGTCACTGTACCATCCTCTCCATCATAACGCACCTGTGACAAACAACACAATCAAACACACACTTTCCAATCCCACTCTGACCTGTAGGATTCCACTGCTCCACATTATCACAAGGAAAAATAAGAAATACATTAAAGACACACAGGACATTCCATGACACTCATGTGGGAGATGCTTTTGTCCAAAGCTGTTTACAATTAGTGAATTTAAAAGATAAAAGTAACACAAGCTATTTCATCAAGAGTTGGAGAGTGCGGGAGTGCATTGTTGAGAGCCATGTGGAGGAAATATAAATGCTCTATAGACTGTATGTAGAACCATTCATGACACTAGAGTTTAAGTGATGAAATACTGTATATAAGAATGTAATAAAGAGTTCAAGAACCAACTGTATAAAATAAATAATTCATTATTTGGTTGTAAAAAACTTACATTGATTTCATCCATCTGTGTTTTCTTCTCTGAAGAGACAAAAGAAAGAATCAACTTTAGTTTCCACGTTAAAAATCCTCTTTTATCAAATTTAATATGTGGATGTTTTTTACCTTTAATTCTTTTCCACATGTTGACGGCCACAACAATTATTATGAGTGCTGCTAATACAACAGACACAGCGATGAACCTCCACCAGCCTGGAACCAGAATGAAAACATGAAAAATATTTAATAAAAGCTTTTAGACTTCAAGAGAGGAGAGTGAGAGAGATATTAGAGATTAATAAATCAACTTTATTCACTTTTAATTATATAAAAATTCTGAAAAGTTATTTTAATTAGAATGAAAATACAATGTTGTATTTTTTTCTTCAAAAAACAGATTTCATTCATGAACATAATAGAAAAGGCAGTTTAAACCTGATCAGATTAAACCCGTCTTTAATTACAGAGAAAAACTTTCACTCCAGCATTATTCATGCTTTCACTGACTTCTTGAAAATTAATAAATTATTTATTTATCGATCACTTTCTACTTTGCCTTTTTTCCACAAAGTGATTTAATCAAACAACCATTTCTTTTCTTCTTTTTTTGCCTCAAAAACACAGAAAAGTATAAACCTGAACTGTAACAAAACAATGACTGAAACAATAAATTAAATGTGTTAAATGTGAGGAGAGAAAAAGACTGACAGGAAGAGAGACTGTAGATGAAGACACATAGAAATGTTGAGTCACTACTTTGTGGTTTTGGTGAAGCATCACTGATTGTAGAAGTTGTCGTGGTGTTTCCTGCTTTCTTATCGTTTTCAGTTGATGTTGTTGTTGTGTCTTCACCTGAACACATTAACACAACTCATCAAACTTAAAAACCTCCAATCCATGAGAAAAAGCAAATATGAGTGACTTCAAAATATTCTCACCTGTTGTCTCACCGTCGGACCAAATTCTGAAAGGAAACTGCTTCACTTTGTCAGCTTCAGTCACTTCACACTTCACTGTCTTATACCTCGATGTGTAAACGTAATGAGAAGTCAGAAACATCAGAGAAGCGTTGCAGGAAGACGTTGATGTCTTTATGTCTTTCTTGTCTTTATCCTCATCTTGACTCTGAAGCAGCCACTTCACTGTGTGTATACATCGTCCATATATCGACACAGAGCAGATTAACGTCACCTCATCAGTGTCCTTGTGTTCAGTCACTGGTGAAGATGGAGACGTTGTGACAGAAAGAAGAGTAAAATTAACTTCATCACTATAATCATTATTATTATAATGTTTCTGTATATTGTTCTGACAAGACATTATGATGTAAATACTCACTGGTAACAACAGACAGGAGAACCAAAGCATTTGACCTTCTTGTCGTCCTGATCTGAACTGTCTGCAGATATAAAGACCAACATCTTCATCTGTGACGTTCTTTATAACCAGAGAACAGTTCTCTGAAACACTCAGTCTGTCTGATTTAACTTTGGCTTTTTCACCAATATTTCCAAGTGAAACCAGCACTACTGTTCTGCTTCTTGAATCACTAAAGAACCACATAGTAGTGTCACAGTTGTTATGATCCTCTAACACATTGTTACAAGGCAAAGTGACTTCATCTCCATCTCTGACAGTGAAGGGGAGGTCAAGTTTTCCTGCTGTTGCTGCTGAGAAGATGAGAGAGAAATAAAACAATAAAGAGAAATAGAAACATGAATATTAATGTCAGTGTGAAGATCATTTTAGATACAACAACAGTTTATTTACATCGTTGGTTTCTAAGAGTTCATTAAACTCACTATTCAGCTCGATGGAAAACAAACAGACTACTTGTCTGTCCTCTTTAACTGACATTAGGTAGTAAAGTAAAATTAATGCTACTAATAATAAGCTTTTTTAATGTTTCTGTAGTCATATACACAATTTGTATTCTTACCTGTAAACTGAAGCATCAGAATCAGAAGTAAAGACGTTTTAATCCATCTGAGTTCAGCCATCGTTCCTCTCCGTCTCTCTTGTCTCTCTTCTTCTACTTGTCTCTGAACTTGTTGCTTCTTACAGACAAATGTTGAATCTACTTCCTCTAATAAGTAAAGTGTCACTTCCTCATCCCTCCTTTCTCTCATATGTCACTTGTTGCTTTTATAGATTTATGGCTGACATGAGTCATTTACAATGTTTAAATGTAATTCTGTGTATGAAGAGTTCAGTTCACACTGTGTCCAGTCCCATGATGCATTTGTGACACTGACATACAAGCAAACCAACAAGAGCACTTCATGTTCATTCCCACTGTTAGTAAGAAGAAGACAAAGACTGAGGAAGTCGAGGGTGTGAAGATTGTTGTGAAACAGGCCCTATTATGCCATTTTCTGGGTGCATATTTTTATCTCCAGTTACAGTTACAACATGTTTACATGTGTTAATGCTCATAATCCTCCTTGTTTTTCTCATCATTCTGTCCTCATCACCTCTTCTCACCCTCTCTCTGAAACACTCCGTTGTAGCGTTTGCTCCTCCCTCCCGTAAGTCTGCTCTGATTGGTCAGCTAGCCCGCTCTGTTGTGATTGGTCAGCGTTTTGCATGTATGGGAAATGCCCCGCCCCTTACAATCAGAATTCAGCCCCGTCTTCCAGAGCGGTTCAAAACACTGTTGAAGCTGTTCTCTCTGAAATGCAGCGAACACATTAAGTTTTCTTTGTACTGCTCTGGCAAAGTGTTAAAGATGAAATGTAGACACTTTTTCTTCGTTTCATTTGCCTTCAGAAGTCCAAACAAAAGACATTTCCCTTTTCTCGACATGAAGGCTGAAAAAAAAAAAAAAATTCCTCTGGAGCTCCGTCTCTCGCTTTTGTTGTTTGAGGGCCAAACTAGCCGGAAGGAGGTTTACGTCACTTCCGTAACATTATGACCTCATAAAGTTACATTATGACCTCATAAAGTTACATTGTGACCTCATAAAGTTACATTATGACCTCATGATGTTACATTATGACCTCATAAAGTTACATTGTGACCTCATGAAGTTACATTATGACCTCATGAAGTTACATTATGACCTCATAAAGTTACATTGTGACCTCATAAAGTTACATTATGACCTCATAAAGTTACATTGTGACCTCATAAAGTTACATTGTGACCTCATGAAGTTACATCATAAAGTTACATTATGACCTCATAAAGTTACATTGCGTTACATTCGACCTCATAAAGTTACATTATGACCTCATAAAGTTACATTGTGACCTCATAAAGTTACATTATGACCTCATAAAGTTACATTGCGACCTCATAAAGTTACATTATGACCTCATAAAATTACAGAAGTGAAGGAGATAATTCAATGGAGCTGTTTCAGGAGCTCAGGAGCTTCTGAGGGGAGGGTAACTCCTTTTAGGCGTGGACTTCAGGTTTTACACTCTACGGACCTTTTACATGTACAAAGATATATATATAACACACTAAAGGAGAGGGAAAAAGTGGAAAAACATAATAGGGACAATTTAAGATAAATGTTGCAGTAAAGGAAGTTTTTTTCTTTAGATGGTGTTTACCATATAAGAGACAGGATTCATGGTTTTGATTGACAGCATGAACACTCAGGTGAAGAGTCAAACTCATCGCCCACCACCGTTTCACTCTTGCTGTTGGTGGTGCAACACGGTGTTACTGCAGCAGCTGGGAAGTGACACAGATAAGATGACGTTTCACTGGTCTGAGACCTGTTGGTTCCTTATTGTGTCTTTGCAGCTTTATTGAGAACTGAAGAAGTGTTCCACAGTTCGAAGTGTAGACAGTGGTGGATGAGTGTGTTGACATCAATACTTCACCTGTGCTCTGGAGGCTTTTCATGCTTCATGCTCTCTGTGCAACGTAACAGTTTATATGATATCTCACCAAAAAGTTACTCCTCATTTTTTATGCGTTTTCCTACAAAAGTCCTGCAATAATACGTAAAAGAAGCATTTCATTTTTCCAATTTTTTAAAATGTATTATTTATAAGTCTTTTATTATATGAATGTTTTTGTAAAAATATGACTCTTTGGAGGTGCCGGCCCTCTAGTTTGGTAAACACTGAATATAAAGTATTAAAAGAAGCTCAACAATGAGATTCTACTGATGAGTTGATCCATCAGTATTAAGGAGTACTTTTGCTGTTAATACTTCTGTACTTTAAGTAATAGGATATTGAATGCATGACTTTACTTGTAATGGAGTATTTTTACATCAAGGTGTTGGTGCCTTTTGTAAAATAAGTTAATATTATATATCTGAACATTCTCAGGTCACTTTGGGTGCATCTCTTTCTGTATTCAGACACATTTGAGTTCTCAGTGAGAACAGAGCCGTTCAACCAAACAGAGGGAAGGTTCACTACCAGAAGTGGACAAGAGGAGGGAGGTGGTATACTAGTAGAGGAAAGACATTCAATTACTATCATGACACTGTTAATACTTGAAGGACTCACAAAACACAGTGTAGAATAAAACTTTCTTTATTTGCAGGTTATATTGTTATCAGACATTATAAAGAGAAGAGAGTAACTGACTCCATTAAGACTGAAAGCTCATTGAAACACAAACACATCATGAAAAATATGTAAATGCTAAATCAAAGTGCATTTAAAGGAGTTCTTCTGTACACAGAGACATGAAACTGAGCTCAAGCTGTAACTTCAAAAATAAAACGTTAAATATTAAGATCAGCTCTGAAATGTTCAGCTGGAAGATACAGCGGGTAAAATAAGTATTGTCATTCCATTTTATTCCACATAACTTAATTTCTGAACTTATTTGTTTGGCTTTCTTTGTATGTATGGATTACTTGGGTTGTTGCCGGCATCTGGTGAAAATTTCATGTCAATAGCACCTTTAGAAAAATGGTGACGTGTTCAATATTTATTTTACCTGCGGTATATGTTGGTCACAGAACGGAGCTAACCACAACAGCTAGCGTTAGCAACAAATTTGGAGTCTGATTAGTTCATGTATTGTGTAGTTAACGTTTATTGGATAAAAATGGAACACAACAACTCAAATAATTCGCTCCGGCCTTGGTGAACATAGCTGTCATACGGAAAGTTTGGATGGTTTTTTTTGTATTTCTGCACCACATTTTTGCATCACACAAGGATTTCAGTCTTTCAAAAAAGTTAAAAGTTCATTTTTTTTCTTATATACAATCACTAACCACTCATGTAAACATGAGGAGTTGATCGGTGGAGTCTGATGGAGGCAGTCGTGTTGGTCAAACTCCATCAGGAGGTCTGATGTTCTCATAGGTCACTGTACCATCCTCTCCATCATAACGCACCTGTGACAAACAACACAATCAAACACACACTTTCCAATCCCACTCTGACCTGTAGGATTCCACTGCTCCACATTATCACAAGGAAAAATAAGAAATACATTAAAGACACACAGGACATTCCATGACACTCATGTGGGAGATGCTTTTGTCCAAAGCTGTTTACAATTAGTGAATTTAAAAGACAAAAGTAACACAAGCTATTTCATCAAGAGTTGGAGAGTGCGGGAGTGCATTGTTGAGAGCCATGTGGAGGAAATATAAATGCTCTATAGACTGTATGTAGAACCATTCATGACACTAGAGTTTAAGTGATGAAATACTGTATATAAGAATGTAATAAAGAGTTCAAGAACCAACTGTAAAAAATAAATAATTCATTATTTGGTTGTAAAAAACTTACATTGATTTCATCCATCTGTGTTTTCTTCTCTGAAGAGACAAGAGAAAGAATCAACTTTAGTTTCCACGTTAAAAATCCTCTTTTATCAAATTTAATATGTGGATGTTTTTTACCTTTAATTCTTGTCCACATGTTGACGGCCACAACAATTATTATGAGTGCTGCTAATCCAACAGACACAGCGATGAACCTCCACCAGCCTGGAACCAGAATGAAAACGTGAAAAATATTTAATAAAAGCTTTTAGACTTCAAGAGAGGAGAGTGAGAGAGATATTAGAGATTAATAAATCAACTTTATTCACTTTTAATTATACAACAATTCTGAAAAGTTATTTTAATTAGAATGAAAATACAATGTTGTATTTTTTTCTTCAAAAACAGATTTCATTCATGAACATAATAGAAAAGGCAGTTTAAACCTGATCAGATTAAACCCGTCTTTAATTACAGAGAAAAACTTTCACTCCAGCATTATTCATGCTTTCACTGACTTCTTGAAAATTAATAAATTATTTATTTATCGATCACTTTCTACTTTGCCTTTTTACCATGAAGTGATTTAATCAAACAACCATTTCTTTTCTTCTTTTTTTGCCTCAAAAACACAGAAAAGTATAAACCTGAACTGTAACAAAACAATGACTGAAACAATAAAATAAATGTGTTAAATGTGAGGAGAGAAAAAACTGACAGGAAGAGAGACTGTAGATGAAGACACATAGAAATGTTGAGTCACTACTTTGTGGTTTTGGTGAAGCATCACTGATTGTAGAAGTTGTCGTGGTGTTTCCTGCTTTCTTATCGTTTTCAGTTGGTGTTGTTGTTGTGTCTTCACCTGAACACATTAACACAACTCATCAAACTAAAAAACCTCCAATCCATGAAAAAAAGCAAATATGAGTGACTTCAAAATATTCTCACCTGTTGTCTCACCTTCGGGCCAAATTCTGAAAGGAAACTGCTTCACTTTGTCACCTTCAGTCACTTCACACTTCACTCTCTTATACCTCGATGAGTAAACGTAATGAGAAGTCAGAAACATCAGAGAAGCTCTGCAGGAAGACGTTGATGTCTTTATGTCTTTCTTGTCTTTATCCTCATCTTGACTCTGAAGCAGCCACTTCACTGTGTGTATACATCGTCCATATATCGACACAGAGCAGATTAACGTCACCTCATCAGTGTCCTCGTGTTCAGTCACTGGTGAAGATGGAGACGTTGTGACAGAAAGAAGAGTAAAATTAACTTCATCACTATAATCATTATTATTATAATGTTTCTGTATATTGTTCTGACAAGACATTATGATGTAAATACTCACTGGTAACAACAGACAGGAGAACCAAAGCATTTGGACCTTCTTGTCGTCCTGATCTTAACTGTCTGCAGATATAACGACCAACATCTTCATCTGTGACGTTCTTTATAACCAGAGAACAGTTCTCTGAAACACTCAGTCTGTCTGATTTAACTTTGGCTTTTTCACCAATATTTCCAAGTGAAACCAGCACTACTGTTCTGCTTCTTGAATCACTAAAGAACCACATAGTAGTGTCACAGTTGTTATGATCCTCTAACACATTGTTACAAGGCAAAGTGACTTCATCTCCATCTCTGACAGTGAGGGAGAGGTCAAGTTTTCCTGCTGTTGCTGCTGAGAAGATGAGAGAGAAATAAAACAATAAAGAGAAATAGAAACATGAATATTAATATCAGTGTGAAGATCATTTTAGATACAACAACAGTTTATTTACATTGTTGGTTTCTAAGAGTTCATTAAACTCACTATTCAGCTCGATGGAAAACAAACAGACTACTTGTCTGTCTTCTTTAACTGACATTAGGTAGTAAAGTAAAATTAATGCTACTAATAATAAGCTTTTTTAATGTTTCTGTAGTCATATACACAATTGTATTCTTACCTGTAAACTGAAGCATCAGAATCAGAAGTAAAGACGTTTTAATCCATCTGAGTTCAGCCATCGTTCCTCTCCGTCTCTCTTGTCTCTCTTCTTCTACTTGTCTCTGAACTTGTTGCTTCTTACAGACAAATGTTGAATCTACTTCCTCTAATAAGTAAAGTGTCACTTCCTCATCCCTCCTTTCTCTCATATGTCACTTGTTGCTTTTATAGATTTATGGCTGACATGAGTCATTTACAATGTTTAAATGTAATTCTGTGGAAGTTCACACTGTGTCCAGTCCCATGATGCATTTGTGACACTGACATACAAGCAAACCAACAAGAGCACTTCATGTTCATTCCCACTGTTAGTAAGAAGAAGACAAAGACTGAGGAAGTCGAGGGTGTGAAGATTGTTGTGAAACAGGCCCTATTATGCCATTTTCTGGGTGCATATTTTTATCTCCAGTTACAGTTACAACATGTTTACATGTGTTAATGCTCATAATCCTCCTTGTTTTTCTCATCATTCTGTCCTCATCACCTCTTCTCACCCTCTCTCTGAAACACTCCGTTGTAGCGTTTGCTCCTCCCTCCCGTAAGTCTGCTCTGATTGGTCAGCTAGCCCGCTCTGTTGTGATTGGTCAGCGTTTTGCATGTATGGGAAATGCCCCGCCCCTTACAATCAGAATTCAGCCCCGTCTTCCAGAGCGGTTCAAAACACTGTTGAAGCTGTTCTCTCTGAAATGCAGCGAACACATTAAGTTTTCTTTGTACTGCTCTGGCAAAGTGTTAAAGATGAAATGTAGACACTTTTTCTTCGTTTCATTTGCCTTCAGAAGTCCAAACAAAAGACATTTCCCTTTTCTCGACATGAAGGCTGAAAAAAAAAAAAAAAAATTCCTCTGGAGCTCCGTCTCTCGCTTTTGTTGTTTGAGGGCCAAACTAGCCGGAAGGAGGTTTACGTCACTTCCGTAACATTATGACCTCATAAAGTTACATTATGACCTCATAAAGTTACATTGTGACCTCATGAAGTTACATTATGACCTCATGATGTTACATTATGACCTCATAAAGTTACATTGTGACCTCATGAAGTTACATTATGACCTCATAAAGTTACATTATGACCTCATAAAGTTACATTGTGACCTCATGAAGTTACATTATGACCTCATGATGTTACATTATGACCTCATAAAGTTACATTGTGACCTCATGAAGTTACATTATGACCTCATAAAGTTACATTGCGACCTCATAAAGTTACATTATGACCTCATAAAGTTACATTGCGACCTCATAAAGTTACATTATGACCTCATAAAGTTACATTGCGACCTCATAAAGTTACATTATGACCTCATAAAGTTACATTGCGACCTCATAAAGTTACATTATGACCTCATAAAATTACAGAAGTGAAGGAGATAATTCAATGGAGCTGTTTCAGGAGCTCAGGAGCTTCTGAGGGGGAGGGTAACTCCTTTTAGGCGTGGACTTCAGGTTTTACACTCTACGGACCTTTTACATGTACAAAGATATATATATAACACACTAAAGGAGAGGGAAAAAGTGGAAAAACATAATAGGGACAATTTAAGATAAATGTTGCAGTAAAGGAAGTTTTTTTCTTTAGATGGTGTTTACCATATAAGAGACAGGATTCATGGTTTTGATTGACAGCATGAACACTCAGGTGAAGAGTCAAACTCATCGCCCACCACCGTTTCACTCTTGCTGTTGGTGGTGCAACACGGTGTTACTGCAGCAGCTGGGAAGTGACACAGATAAGATGACGTTTCACTGGTCTGAGACCTGTTGGTTCCTTATTGTGTCTTTGCAGCTTTATTGAGAACTGAAGAAGTGTTCCACAGTTCGAAGTGTAGACAGTGGTGGATGAGTGTGTTGACATCAATACTTCACCTGTGCTCTGGAGGCTTTTCATGCTTCATGCTCTCTGTGCAACGTAACATTATATGATATCTCACCAAAAAGTTACTCCTCATTTTTTATGCGTTTTCCTACAAAAGTCCTGCAATAATACGTAAAAGAAGCATTTCATTTTTCCAATTTTTTAAAATGTATTATTTATAAGTCTTTTATTATATGAATGTTTTTTGTAAAAATATGACTCTTTGGAGGTGCCGGCCCTCTAGTTTGGTAAACACTGAATATAAAGTATTAAAAGAAGCTCAACAATGAGATTCTACTGATGAGTTGATCCATCAGTATTAAGGAGTACTTTTGCTGATAATACTTCTGTACTTTAAGTAATAGGATATTGAATGCATGACTTTACTTGTAATGGAGTATTTTTACATCAAGGTGTTGGTGCCTTTTGTAAAATAAGTTAATATTATATATCTGAACATTCTCAGGTCACTTTGGGTGCATCTCTTTCTGTATTCAGACACATTTGAGTTCTCAGTGAGAACAGAGCCGTTCAACCAAACAGAGGGAAGGTTCACTACCAGAAGTGGACAAGAGGAGGGAGGTGGTATACTGGTAGAGGCAAGACATTCAATTACTATTATGACACTGTTAATACATGAAGGAATCACAAAACACAGTGTAGAATAAGACTTTCTTTATTTACAGGTTATATCGTTATCAGACATTATAAAGAGAAGAGAGTAACTGACTCCATTAAGACTGAAAGCTCATTGAAACACAAACACATCATGAAAAATATGTAAATGCTAAATCAAAGTGCATTTAAAGGAGTTCTTCTGTACACAGAGACATGAAACTGAGCTCAAGCTGTAACTTCAAAAATAAAACGTTAAATATTAAGATCAGCTCTGAAATGTTCAGCTGGAAGATACAGCGGGTAAAATAAGTATTGTCATTCCATTTTATTACACATAACTTAATTTCTGAACTTATTTGTTTGGCTTTCTTTGTATGTATGGATTACTTGGGTTGTTGCCGGCATCTGGTGAAAATTTCATGTCAATAGCACCTTTAGAAAAATGGTGACGTGTTCAATATTTATTTTACCTGCGGTATATGTTGGTCACAGAACGGAGCTAACCACAACAGCTAGCGTTAGCAACAAATTTGGAGTCTGATTAGTTCATGTATTGTGTAGTTAACGTTTATTGGATAAAAATGGAACACAACAACTCAAATAATTCGCTCCGGCCTTGGTGAACATAGCTGTCATACGGAAAGTTTGGATGGTTTTTTTGTATTTCTGCACCACATTTTTGCATCACACAAGGATTTCAGTCTTTCAAAAAAGTTAAAAGTTCATTTTTTTCTTATATACGATCTCTAACCACTCATGTAAACATGAGGAGTTGATCGGTGGAGTCTGATGGAGGCAGTCGTGTTGGTCAAACTCCATCAGGAGGTCTGATGTTCTCATAGGTCACTGTACCATCCTCTCCATCATAACGCACCTGTGACAAACAACACAATCAAACACACACTTTCCAATCCCACTCTGACCTGTAGGATTCCACTGCTCCACATTATCACAAGGAAAAATAAGAAATACATTAAAGACACACAGGACATTGCATGACACTCATGTGGGAGATGCTTTTGTCCAAAGCTGTTTACAATTAGTGAATTTAAAAGACAAAAGTAACACAAGCTATTTCATCAAGAGTTGGAGAGTGCGGGAGTGCATTGTTGAGAGCCATGTGGAGGAAATATAAATGCTCTATAGACTGTATGTAGAACCATTCATGACACTAGAGTTTAAGTGATGAAATACTGTATATAAGAATGTAATAAAGAGTTCAAGAACCAACTGTATAAAATAAATAATTCATTATTTGGTTGTAAAAAACTTACATTGATTTCATCCATCTGTGTTTTCTTCTCTGAAGAGACAAGAGAAAGAATCAACTTTAGTTTCCACGTTAAAAATCCTCTTTTATCAAATTTAATATGTGGATGTTTTTTACCTTTAATTCTTGTCCACATGTTGACGGCCACAACAATTATTATGAGTGCTGCTAATACAACAGACACAGCGATGAACCTCCACCAGCCTGGAACCAGAATGAAAACATGAAAAATATTTAATAAAAGCTTTTAGACTTCAAGAGAGGAGAGTGAGAGAGATATTAGAGATTAATGAATCAACTTTATTCACTTTTAATTATACAACAATTCTGAAAAGTTATTTTAATTAGAATGAAAATACAATGTTGTATTTTTTTCTTTAAAAAACAGATTTCATTCATGAACATAATAGAAAAGGCAGTTTAAACCTGATCAGATTAAACCCGTCTTTAATTACAGAGAAAAACTTGCACTCCAGCATTATTCATGATTTCACTGACTTCTTGAAAATTAATAAATTATTTATTTATTGATCACTTTCTACTTTGCCTTAATTCCAGAAAGTGATTTAATCAAACAACCATTTTTTTTCTTCTTTTTTTGCCTCAAAAACACAGAAAAGTATAAACCTGAACTGTACTAAAAAAATGACTTAAACAATAAAACCTAATATATGTTTATATATTTATATATATTTATATTTATTATATTTATATTTATATATATATATAATTTATATTTATATTATATATATATATATATATATATATGTTATATATATATATATATATATATATATATATCCATCCCATAAGCTTCTTCCTTTTTTCTCCCTGTTAAAGGGGTTTTTTAGTGGAGTTTTTCCTGTGCCGATGTGAGGGAAGGACAGAGGATGTCGCATGTGTACAGATTGTAAAGCCCTCTGAGGCAAATTTGTAATTTGTGATTCTGGGCTATACAAAATAAACTGAATTGAATTGAATTAAATGTGAGTAGAGAAAAAACTGACAGGAAGAGAGACTGTAGATAAAGACACATAGAAATGTTGAGTCACTACTTTGTGGTTTTGGTGAAGCATCACTGAATGTAGAAGTTGTCGTGGTGTTTCCTGCTTTCTTACCGTCTTCAGTTGATGTTGTTGTTGTGTCTTCACCTGAACACATTAACACAACTCAACAAACTAAAAAACCTCCAATCCATGAAAAAAAGCAAATATGAGTGACTTCAAAATATTCTCACCTGTTGTCTCACCTGAGGGCCAAATTCTGAAAGGAAACTGCTTCACTTTGTCACCTTCAGTCACTTCACACTTCACTGTCTTATCCCTCGATGTGTAAACGTAATGAGAAGTCAGAAACATCAGAGAAGCTCTGCAGGAAGACGTTGATGTCTTCAAGTCTTTGTGGTCTTTATCCACATCTTGACCCTGAAGCAGCCACTTCACTGTGTGTACACATCGTCCAAATGTCAACACAGAGCAGTTTAACGTCACCTCATCAGTGTCCTCGTGTTCAGTCACTGTTGGTGAAGATGGAGACGTTGTGAGAGAAAGAATAGTAAAATTAACTTAATCACTATAATCATTATTATTATAATATTTCTGTATATTGTTCTGACAAGACAGTTTGAAAACATTATGATGTAAATACTCACTGGTAACAACAGACAGATAAACCACAGCATCTGGACCTTCTTGTCGTCCTGATCTTAACTGTCTGCAGAGATAAGGACCAACATCTTCATCTGTGACGTTCTTTATAACCAGAGAACAGTTCTCTAAAACACTCAGTCTGTCTGATTTAGCTTTGGCTGTTTCACCAATCTGCCCGTCTTTAACCAGCTCTACTGATGCACTGCTTCTTGAATCAATAAAGAGCCACGTAGTAGTGTCACAGTTGTTATGATCCTCTAACACATTGTTACAAGGAAAAGTGACTTCATCTCCATCTCTGACAGTGAAGGGGAGGTAACGTTGTCCTGTTGCTGCTGCTGAGAAGATGAGAGAGAAATAAAACAATAAAGAGAAATAGAAACATGAATATTAATATCAGTGTGAAGATCATTTTAGATACAACAAGTGCATTTAAAGGAGTTCTTCTGTACACAGAGACATGAAACTGAGCTCAAGCTGTAACTTCAAAAATAAAACGTTAAATATTAAGATCAGCTCTGGAATGTTTAGCTGGAAGATAAATGAAGGAAGTTTACAAGAGTTAAATGTTCTTTCCTGTTAAATGAAGTTAAAATCAAGCTGCTGTGTTCTGAACGGGCTGCAGATGAGAAACATGTTCATAACTAATGCAGGAAAAGATACTGGACTGAAATAAAATAATAAAAGTCATGTCACAGGAAGCGTAGATTTATGTTCAAAAAATATTCTGATCTGATTAAACCCGTCTTTAATTACAGAGAAAAACTTGCACTCCAGCATTATTCATGATTTCACTGACTTCTTGAAAATTAATAAATTATTTATTTATCGATCACTTTCTACTTTGCCTTTTTTCCATAAAGTGATTTAATCAAACAACCATTTTTGTTTTTGCCTCAAAAACACAGAAAAGTATAAACCTGAACTGTAACAAAACAATGACTGAAACAATTAAATAAATGTGTTAAATGTGAGGAGAGAAAAAACTGACAGGAAGAGAGACTGTAGATGAAGACACAGAAATGTTGAGTCACTACTTTGTGGTTTTGGTGAAGCATCACTGATTGTAGAAGTTGTCGTGGTGTTTCCTGCTTTCTTACCGTCTTCAGTTGATGTTGTTGTTGTGTCTTCACCTGAACACATTAACACAACTCAACAAACTTAAAAACCTCCAATCCATGAAAAAAAGCAAATATGAGTGACTTCAAAATATTCTCACCTGTTGTCTCACCGTCGGACCAAATCTTGAAAGGAAACTGCTTCACTTTGTCACCTTCAGTCACTTCACACTTCACTGTCTTATCCCTCGATGTGTAAACGTAATGAGAAGTCAGAAACATCAGAGAAGCTCTGCAGGAAGACGTTGATGTCTTCAAGTCTTTGTTGTCTTTATCCTCATCTTGACCCTGAAGCAGCCACTTCACTGTGTGTCTACATCCTCCATATGTCGACACAGAGCAGTTTAACGTCACCTCATCATTGTCCTTGTGTTCAGTCACTGTTGGTGAAGATGGAGACGTTGTGACAGAAAGAAAAGTAAAATTAACTTCATCACTATAATCATTATTATTATAATGTTTCAGTATATTGTTCTGACAAGACAGTTTGAAAACATTATGATGTAAATACTCACTGGTAACAACAGACAGATGAACCACAGCATCTAGACCTTCTTCTTGTCCTGATGTTAACTGTCTGCAGATATAACGACCAACATCTTCATCTGTGACGTTCTTTATAACCAGAGAACAGTTCTCTGAAACACTCAGTCTGTCTGATTTACCTTTGGCTGTTCCAACAATCTTTCCAAGTGAAATCAGATCTACTGCTCTGCTTCTTGAATGACCAAAGAACCACATAGTAGTGTCACAGTTGTTATGATCCTCTAACACATTGTTACAAGGCAAAGTGACTTCATCTCCATCTCTGACAGTGAAGGAGAGGTCAAGTTGTCCTGTTGCTGCTGCTGAGAAGATGAGAGAGAAATAAAACAATAAAGAGAAATAGAAACATGAATATTAATGTCAGTGTGAAGATCATTTTAGATACAACAACTGTTTATTTACATCGTTGGTTTCTAAGAGTTCATTAAACTCACTATTCAGCTCGATGGAAAACAAACAGACTACTTGTCTGTCCTCTTTAACTGACATTAGGTAGTAAAGTAAAATTAATACTACTAATAAATTAGCTTTTTTAATGTTTCTGTAGTCATATACATATTATTTGTATCCTTACCTGTAAACTGAAGCATCAGAATCAGAAGTAAAGACGTTTTAATCCATCTGAGTTCAGCCATCGTTCCTCTCCGTCTCTCTTGTCTCTCTTCTTCTACTTGTCTCTGAACTTGTTGCGTCTTACAGACGAATGTTGAATCTACTTCCTCTAATAAGTAAAGTGTCACTTCCTCATCCCTCCTTTCTCTCATATGTCACTTGTTGCTTTTATAGACTTATGGCTGACATGAGTCATTTACAATGTTTAAATGTAATTCCGTTAAAGTGGAATGAGAAAAGAAGCAAAGTTATACGTGTATTCATTCAGTGATCCAATCTGATGCAGCAACAAACAAACTGTATGAAGACTCACGTTGAGACTCTAGTTCACACTGTGTCCAGTCCCATGATGCATTTGTGACACTGACATACAAGCAAACCAACAAGAGCACTTCATGTTCATTCCCACTGTTAATAAGAAGAAGACAAAGACTGAGGAAGTCGAGGGTGTGAAGATTGTTGTGAAACAGGCCCTATTATGCCATTTTCCGGTTGCATGTTTTTATCTTCAGTTACAGTTACAACATGTTTACATGTGTTAATGCTCATAATCCTCCTTGTTTTTCTCATCATTCTGTCCTCATCACCTCTTCTCACCCTCTCTCTGAAACGCTCCGTTGTAGCGTTTGCTCCTCCCCCCGTAAGCAAAGTCTGCTCTGATTGGTCAGCTAGCCCGCTCTGTTGTGATTGGTCAGCGTTTTGCATGTATGGGAAATGCCCCGCCCCTTACAATCAGAATTCAGCCCCGTCTTCCAGAGCGGTTCAAAACACTGTTGAAGCTGTTCTCTCTGAAATGCAGCGAACACATTAAGTTTTCTTTGTACTGCTCTGGCAAAGTGTTAAAGATGAAATGTAGACACTTTTTCTTCGTTTCATTTGCCTTCAGAAGTCCAAACAAAAGACATTTCCCTTTTCTCGACATGAAGGCTGAAAAAAAAAAAAAATTCCTCTGGAGCTCCGTCTCTCGCTTTTGTTGTTTGAGGGCCAAACTAGCCGGAAGGAGTTTTACATCACATCCGTAACATTGTGACTTCATAAATTACATTGTGACCTCATAAAGTTACATTATGACCTCATGATGTTACATTATGACCTCATAAAGTTACATTGTGACCTCATGAAGTCACATTATGACCTCATAAAGTTACAGAAGTGAAGGAGAGAATTCAATGCAGCCGTTTCAGGAGCTCAGGAGCTTCTGGGGGGGAGTGTAAAACTTCAGGTTTTACACTCTACGGACCTTTTACATGTACAAAAATATATATAACACACTAAAGGAGAGGGAAGAAGTGGAAAAGCATAATAGGGTGACTTTCTTTTCAGTGTTTTTATGCAGCTGCTTGGCTCTAATATGTGCTGGATGAGGACTGCAGTGCACTGAACTTTGTTTTTTCTCTCTCTCTCTAGTTTGTGGTGTTCACGTTCTGGACTCTCTACCTCTACGACAGAGAGCTGGTCTACCCCAGACTACTGGACAACTTCATCCCTCAGTGGCTCAACCACGGCATGGTGAGTCCACTCGTCTTTACCGACATGTTCGACGCCATAATTCAAGCGAGAATGTGCCTCAAAAAGCGGACAAGCTGTAGTTAATTGTCTACAAAAAAAAAGAAGTATCCACTGAGCAACAGGTATCGTTAGGATTTTTCATCGATTCTCTTATCTTTCCTTTTTGTTAACTTTTTGGGAAAAAGAGATTGCTTCATTATTCTAACAAATAGTCTTTCTTGAGCACCAATACAAGAAGTTCTAAAATCTTTAGAATACCGTTAAATCTGGACCTCATCAATACTCAGTTTTTACTAATTTAGAACAGATTTCCGTTTAGAAGCGAGTTTCGAGGGCTATGCCTAGTTACACATGTCTCTTTCTCAATGTACCTCAATGGGAAAAAGTATTTTTGAGTCCAATTGCATCACATTACTGACCCAGATGTTGTAATTCCATCCTCTAAAATGTGCTACTCTTCCTGGCAGCTTGATAAACACCTGTGGTTTACGCTGCCCCTGAAACAGCTGTATATCACAGTATATATAATACTCGTGTGATAAATATATACGACCTGACATGTGAAATAAGTCCTACCTGGATCATAACTCATATCGGTGGATCATAAAGCACTTGATAAACTTCATCAGTGGGCCGGGCTGCTGCCGGTGAACCTCTGAATCTCAGTCATCGGCTGATCTCTGGCTTTGAATCGCCGTCTCGAGGAAGTGGGTTTTAATCTAATGTTTAGACAGAGACTGACACCGCAGTCGCCGTGCCGACCAGCTGATAACGCCGTCAGATGTTTTAAATCAGCCGGTGAGATAATCACAAAATGTTCCAGCACTTTTGTCTCTAACATGCAAAACCTCCTCATGAAGCTTCCTTAAAAAAAACATTATTATTCACACAAAAAGATTTAATAGGAAAGAGACAGACAGACGTGTGTCTCCTCTCATACATACATAGATGACAGAATAGCTGAGTGGTTACTATGGCAGCGTGGCCAAGGACCAAAACAACCAGAACAGCACCGACGGCCTTGTGTGTGTGTGTGTGTGTGTGTGTGTGTGTGTGTGTGTGTGTGTGTGTGTGTGAGAGAGTGTGTGTGTGTGTGTGTGTGTGTGTGTGTGTGTGTGTGTGTGTGTGTGTGTGTGTGTGTGTGTGTGTGTGAGAGACACAGAAAACATGAGGAGGTTTGTGTTTAAGTCGCTGCGAAACATTGTGTGTGTGTGTGTGTGTGTGTGTGTGTGTGTGTGTGTGTGTGTGTGTGTGTGTGTGTGTGTGTGTGTGTGTGTGTGTGTGTGTGTCCGTCCAGTCTGGTTGTAAATATTTTGCGGTAATTCCATGGTATCACTCTTGTTTGTTGACACTGGCTGCCAAGGCAACCGCGTCGCCTTTCCCATAGGAGGGAGGGAGGGGTCGAGTGATGTAGAAAAAAGACAATATCTTAATAAATCTGTTTAACAGTCAAGCCAATAAAGTGATTTAACATATTTACAGACGTGTTATTGATCCGTTAAAATCTATGATACTGATTGCTTCACACAAATGGACGAGAAAAACATCTGTAGTTTTGTGAGAATGATATTGGACTGGATTAAATTCATACTGTGTAAAAAGGAAACTGGTTTCAAAAAGTACAAACTAGCAGTAGACTTAGTAACATTGACCTTCATGTCAGGAAGAAACTATGCTACCTTTGAAAGAACTACAATAAGTGTTTTTTTTATAGGAATAGAGGAAATAATGGCTTCCCAGAAAGAGGTTTTATAGAGCGCCAAAATGCTAAAAACTGAGAAAAAGATAGAAAATCAAATCCTCTCTGAATGTTTCATATCAGCAGCGTTTCTATCTGTTTTTCACTTTGCATCATTTCTGTATTTGCAGCCTGTTAGCTATTAATATCTTTGTTTTTGTTTCCTGCAGAACGTCTTTTCAGTTGCATCATGATTCCATCGTTGTGATTGTTTGGGATTTTTTTTGTTTTTGTATAGACGTCAATTTCAAGTTGCAGCACGTTTCTAGTCACGGAAATATTTTGGTTCGCTGCGGCGCGTCTGCTCTCGTTGGTCACCGTGAAGTTCCCTTAAACTTGTTTATTCAAAAACTTGCTCCTTTGCTGACATTTCCATTTCTACATCAGATACTGACACTTACCTTTATTTCAAAGTAAAACAGGGTTGTAACAAAGATAGAGTTAAAGTATTGCAAGCATCAAACTTTACACAAATAAAACATTTAACAACATCACAACTTCAGAATTTAGACAAAGAAAAACTGGAAAATCAAGATTGTATTTGATAACAGCGACATCTTTTCGCTGCTTCTATTTATTTATTTATGTGTTGTATCGATTGGTTTTATTGTTTCGTCTTTTGTTGGACCTCATTGTTGGGGTCCAACGAAAGTAATTATTTCATTAATTATCTTTATTATGATTTTTTAAATATCATTAGTGTGTTTTGACAGAAAGAGGAGCAGGATTTCCCTTTGTGACATGAAAAGCTTTCTAAGTTTGAAAAACAGACAAAATGTCATCAGGAGACTTTTGATTTCATTTTCAGAGTTCAACTGGAGTTCAGTTTTAAAACCTTAATCAATGCAAAGAGCTCTGACTCAACTACTGACCTCTTTAACGCTGCAGCTCCCACCAGTGGACTCTTCTTTATAATCTGCTGATGAAGACAAACATCTTTTCAAAAGCCACATACGTTTATTTAAAACTACTGAGGATACAAACGTTTACAAAGAAACAAACGGGTCGCTCTGATTTAACAGAATATTAAAGTGTTGAATATCACTCAGTGTAGCTCCAATGAAGTGTTTGAGCCAGGAGATACAGATGTTGTCACACAGCTGGGAAAAGCGTTTTCTAGATTTAAGTAAACTTAAGGACAAATTTAAGACTAAAAGTAAGCTAGACAGAAAATGTTAAAAAAGCTAAATTGTATTTATTTTTTGGGTGGTTTCAAGTGTTCTAACTAATTATTTTCAGCATTTATTAATCTGTCAATTTTGTCCTTTTTTATTGTTAAGTCTGTAAAATAACAGAAATTACTGAAAAGTACTCTTACTGAAAAGGCGTAAAACCAGGTTGCCCTGGCAACAGCTACCACAGTCATACAAAATACTTAAGCTAATTTTGAATAGAAAAAGCTGTTTTTATATAACTATGAATTGGTGCTACACAATATTGGAAAAGAAAAAAACCCTGCGCTTTTAACTAAATGTAACCCTAAATTTTTGTACATTTTAAATGCATGAGTTGTTTGTGTTAATTTGCTTACATTTACAGAAGTTCGGCTCATTTTTTATCATCTATTTGACTCTAAATGGAGCATCATTGACTAAATGAACATCATGCTGTATTGAAGAAGACTTGAAACTAGAGATTGAGACCATAAACTCATGTTTACAATGTTTACTGAGGGAATAAATCAAGAGAGAAGTAGAGTCATTTTCTCATAGACTTCT
Organism: Anoplopoma fimbria; assembly: GCF_027596085.1. Classification (NCBI taxonomy): domain Eukaryota; kingdom Metazoa; phylum Chordata; class Actinopteri; order Perciformes; family Anoplopomatidae; genus Anoplopoma; species Anoplopoma fimbria. The sequence continues at coordinate 2,572,162 of NC_072466.1, forward strand.
ATACAACCAGAGGAGTCGCCCCCTGATGGACAGGAGAGAGAATGCAGCTTTAAGACATGAAGCATTGACTTCACTTTTTCAGAGAATGATTTAAATTCACCTAAATACCATTGGAGTTTGGTGTAGAAACCAAATCTTTCAGGTCTCATCCTCTGCTTCTTTAAGCCGCCTCAGAGTAAATCTATTTCCATCACCCTCAGTCGTCTCGTTGACTCTGGAAGATGTTTGACCCCCGTGAACCTGCCCTCAGCCATGTGACCAGCTGTGCATCCCTGCGTGAAATGGTTTGTCCCGCTTTTAGCCCCGAGACCGCAGGAATCGAACCACCGCTGTTTTGCCGAAAAAAGGGGGGATTTTCCACAAAGCTGGCTGCTCGGACGAAACCGCAAACCTCGGCATGGGGGGAGGGAGGGGGAGACAAGAAAAGGAGAGAGAGGGACAGCGAGTATAAAGGGAGGATTATTTACGAGTCCTCTCAACAGAAACTAAACTTAAACACGACCTAGAGACTGGAATTCCACCGAGGCACTCTGGGTAAAAGTGCAGCGTCAGGATGTGTGTGTGTGTGTGTGTGTGTGTGTGTGTGTGTGTGTGTGAGTGTGAGTGTGAGAGTGTGAGTGTGAGTGTGTGTGTGTGTGTGTGTGTGTGTGTAGCATAATGATGGGAGGGAAACCTAGAATTTAAGACCCCAGAGAGAGAGAGAGAGATGTTGTTACTCTTGTTAGTCTGCACATTCTTGGCGTCTTCAGTCTGACCTTTTTAAATCCTCGGAGGGAAACCGGAGAAGCCGATTGGTCAAAGAAAGGTTGTGACACAGTGACCGCCCCCCTTTTGGTGCACGGTACACAAAGAGCTCTGCTGTACTTTACTGTTGAATCCACTGTGAATATCTGAGAATCGGGACGCTGTCATGGAATGATTTTTTAAATATTGTGACTGTGATGCCAAAATATATGAATATTCAGAGTTTCTCTTCGGATTTGGAGTCTTGTTAGAATTTAGAGGCAGTAAATCTGAACCCTAGACCTGGTGACCTATCATACCTGGTCAATCGCAGAGAAACATACTACGTTTTTTTAGCTGTGAAACACATAAATGTACAGAACAATTAAAGACCTTTTACTCCACAAAGTCGAGTGTTTCCAGCCTCAAACGTTCAGATATTAGGTTTATGGTGGAAGTGCCCCTTCTTGCATTTAACTTAAATAAAATGCATAAGAAATAATTACAGTTTATGAAATATAATATTCGGCTCATTAAAGTCGAAGGGAAACGAGCTGCTGCGGAGGCTCGTTAACAGCAGGTATCTCTTTAATAATGCATTTTGGGCTTTTTATATTTGACCTAAATAGCTAAATATCCAGGTCGAGCCAATTAATAGTTATTAATAATCATTGTACAATTCTGTTGAAAAATGCAATTTAGAAATCAGTTCAGGAAACTCATCAAAAGGTCTGTTTAGTAGCTATATTGTGGAGCTTTCAGTCAAATCAAATGTCTTCATGAGCAGTTGCAGGATTTGAAATTCCATTGTTTTTCAAGCACTTTTAAGGACTTCTCCTCCACATTGGCTTAAAAACAAAACTTTATTCTAGACTTTTTAAAACAGAAGTTGTGGAAATGTGTCACCACAACGTCCATTTATATTAAATGATCTTTATCAGCAGGTGGAGTTTTAGGAAGATGGCAAAAGCTAAAGTGTCTTAAAGCTGCATTCTCTCTGCTGTCCACCAGGGGGCGACTCCTCTGGTTGTATAGAAGTCTATGAGAAAATGACTCTACTTCTCTCTTGATTTATTCCCTCAGTAAACATTGTAAACATGAGTTTATGGTCTCAATCTCTAGTTTCAAGTCTTCTTCAATACAGCATGATGTTCATTTAGTCAGTGATGCTGAATTGAATGAATTTGAGGCTTCATAACATCAGTCCACAAACCAATGGGCGACGTCGCTATGACTACCTTGTCTTCCAATATACAGTCTATGGCTGAAAAGGTTGTATTGCATTTACACCGCCTGCATCAAACCACACACTTCATCATCGTCGTCATTTCTAACTAGATAATTAGCAACAGGAAGAACAAACCTCCAGTTGTTGTTTTTTCTCACCGTGACATAACGAGGCCGAGCGAGCTCAGCAGTCTCACACACACACACACACACACACACACACACACACACACACACACACACACACACACACACACACACACACACACACACACTGATGTACAGCTGTGCTCCTGAGAGAGTGCAAACGAGGTAAAGGGTCTCAACAGTGCCGAGACGATGCGGCCTAATGTGTGTTTGTCTGTGTTTAATATCTGAGTGCCCCCTAGTGGACAGAGAGAGAAGCTCATGGAGGAAGAGAATACACATCGGCAGTGTTGATTGATTGATTCAGTTATAACGGGTGTTATAATCACACAGAGACCTCTACTGGTTGAGAGTTGAGGGTACATACTGGTGTGTTCTTTTATTTCCAGTATGGGTGTGTTTGTTTACTGGTGTCACATTTAGCGCCGATTAAACACAATCCTCATGTTTGTCTTCTGAGATTTGAAGAAGAAAATAGAAGCACATGCCATGACCTCCATTACACCGACACGACACACACACACACACACACACACACACACACACACACACACACACACACACACACACACACACACACACACACACACGTATCAAGAGGTGAATTAATTACTAAAGGAGAAAAAACTAAGATCCATCCCAAAAAGTGTTTGTTATCATATCTATTCAAACAAATTGGGCCATTTATATTTCTTATATTCCTTTTTCGTCCTTCTCTCTCAGCACACCACCGTCCTGCCGTTCATCATCATCGAGATGCGGACCACCAACCATCGGTACCCCAGCAGGTCGTGGGGTCTGGCGGCCGTGTGCTGCTTCGGCGTGGGATACATCCTCTGGTACCAAAACAACGTTTCCTATTTCTAACAATCAATACCATAAATAGGAGGTAACCAGTGGGAGGTAGATTTAGTAATATGAGATAATCAATGTGTGGTTTAGTCTTTTTATTTATTTATTTATTTATTTGATTTATTGAGTGTTTGTGATATTTTATTTACATTTATTTATGTTTTCTTCAGTTTAGAGGTAGTTGAGTTGATTTTGTTAAACTCAGGCCAAGGTTTATTTAATAATAATAAAGACAGAAACAATAAAATAAATAACAATGTAAACAAGGCAGAGAGATGAAATTATAACAGACATAAAACAAAACAAACAACAACAAAAAAAAGCGTTTTACTTGACTTATTGTTTTTGTGGTTTAGTTCAGAGTGGTTTTTGGTTTATTTGTTAGTTTGTCAGCAAGATTACGGAGAAACTACTCGCTGGATTTTCATGAAGCTTTGTGGAAGGGTGAAGCAAGGACCAAAGAAGAACATCTGGAGAGTCGTTAACATGGGCGTTAGGACTTGGAGGAAGTCTGCGCTCTTTAAGTTGATTTACTCTGAGCTCAAATCACCTTTTTGAGGTTCGCTTTGTTAGTTGGTTTAAAGTTACTACATGAAGCTGGTTCTGAACCAGTCTCCGTTTGATCCTGATCCTCTATATGGACGGAAATGAGGCTACGGGAGAACCAGAACCAGGACTGAGAGAGGCAGACGGTCAGACCCTGCTGCAGTAAAATGAGAGGTTTTCTAAAGGGAGTCTGGTGCTTAGAGACACTACCACTTTAGTCCACAGGGGGCGCCAAAGTCAACACAGAATGAGAGTTCCTCGTCAACCTGCTGGTTGAACAAAGTTTTAGACGAGCTGTTTGAATGAGTGTAATCTTGAGTTATTGAGTGAACCAAATACAACCTTTGCATATGACTGCTCATGACCTTTGACCCCCTATGTGTGTCCTCTCAGGACATGTTGGGTGCACCAGGTGACCGGTGTTTGGGTGTACCCGGTGCTGGAGCGCATCACTCCGCTGGCTCGAGTTATCTTCTTCAGTGCCATGACGGCGGTGATTTGTGTTTTCTACACCCTCGGAGAAATCCTCAACAGCTACATCTGGGACCAGCCACACACAGGTACACACACACACACACACACACACACACACACACACACACACACACACACACACACACACACACACACACACACACACACACACACACACACACACACACACACCGATCTGCTCCTGTATGAGATCTTTTCAACCATCCAAGTCAATGTAAACCGTCAAAAAATCTAAATCTTTTTACATTTTATTGTCCTCTTTAGTGGTTTAAAGAAGGAAACACACGATTTCAAATGAATAGGAAATACATAATTGTATTTTTATATACATTTTGGCTTGGATTTAAAAATATATAATCTCGGCGTCTGTATTTTAAGCTGCTTAGAGCTACTGTGAGGAAGTTAAATAGGTCATAAATCCCTCCCTCGTGTTGGTCAGTCTGAAAAGTGATAAATAAGCAGAAACAGATGAAGCATCTGCACCGCCTCCCTCTTTCCCAGTCTCACACACACACACACACACACACACACACACACACACACACACACACACACACACACACACACACACACACACACACACACACACACACACTCTCCCTCATCCATCTGCTCGGCAGGTAGAACTCCACCCACCAGAGAGAGAAAATGTGTGTTTGTGACTTTATAGACAGGAAACATTGGTCTCTAGTAATACTCTCATTTAAAATACCTCCAACACACACAGACACACACACACAAACACAGCTGACTTCACACCTGTCCTCTTTGTGTCTTTCTCTCAGCAAAGGTCAAAGGTGAGTGATCCTCTCCAGACTGTGCGGGCGTCGACGTCGGCCTCGTTTCAGACGGAGGAGGACGAGTGATGCCCCGCCTACCAGGACAGCACAAGAACGGAAAACAAGCGACCTCTACCGAAGTGGGAAAGAAAAAAAAAACAACACCGTTTTACCTTTTGAACTTAACCCAATAACAACAACATAGAAAAGAAAAATCATCCGATAAATGTAAATATAGAAGGAAAGGTGACGAATGAGGGGAAGTCAAAACTCATCTCTTGTTTCCTCATTTCTTTGTTTTTCTGTGGCAAAAACTGAGCAACCGTCTGGCTTTGTTATGTGGAGGAGAGCGGACAAAACGCACAAACACACATCTACATACAACATAGAACACAGCATTAAACACTGGAATACCACACACACACACACACACACACACACACACACACACACACACACATTTATAATATTTGTAATCTGCTTTTGAACTGCTTATCAAAGTGAATCATCAGCTACTAAAAACTAAACCACTGAAAATCAATAATGTGTTGAATGTCATTATTATCCATCTAATGAGTCACACTACATGTATGGAAGAAACTACAAAATCAATAAAGCTTGAGTGGAAAAACCTTTTCAATTGCAACGTTACTCTACACACTGCCTGGTTTATTTTAATGAAACAAAAAGCTCTCATGGAGACAAAGTCTGACAAACTGGAACACCAGAGAAACACATCAATCAACTTCTGACAGACCGGTCCGATATGCACCAATCAGCAGAGGTTATACTGACTGACAAATGAGATAACTGCTTAATTAACATCGCATGCATATCTAAATATTGATGAAAACTGATATAAAAGGGATTGTTCTCTATGGTTCCACGAAAAAAAAAAGTCAAGGAACTTTCCACTAGTAGTGCTATTCCTGCAAGCTGGCAGGCTTTATTTGATTATTTAGATTTTGTTTATTATTAATTCAGGCATTTGTTTATTGTCAGAGAGGCATTTGATGATTATCGGAGAAACGTTTTTTATCGAAGAAGCATTTTGTCGATTATCTGAGACATTTTTTAAATATTAAGGAGGCATTCTTTCACTGCAAAGGCACTAGTGAGATCTGTTTCTTCCAGTATTTCTGCATCTCGTGGTGAGGAACCGTCTCTCAGGTCTTCCTCCTGATCAGCTGACATCTGGGGAATCGATGTTTGGCCTCAGCTTCACCGCTGGACGGGTTTCACACAGACACATGGTGACGGGGTCAAAGCGGCGAACAGAGAGAGAAATGTCTTTTAAAATACTGCCAATCCTCCCAACTGCTTTTACAGCTCTGTCACCATGGAAACCCCAAACTTCAAAACACAACTTAGAACATAAAAATGAACACTCACACATTCACCCCTCCCCCCCCTCTCTCTCTCTCTCTCTCTCTGTCTAAATGAAGCAGAATGGAATAAAATGAAGATCTGTGTAGTTCAGGTGACGTCTCGAAGCAAAAATGACACTTGACTTCTCAGAATAAGAGAGGATGAGACCAGAAAAACAACTGAAAAAGTAAAAACCAAGCGAAGACAGAAAGTGAGGCGCAACTGAGTGCTTCATCCCTCCCCCAGCGCTGATCAGAAGGGTGGAGCGAGACTCAGACTCGTGTTGGTTTCCTTTTCTCTCGACTGCAAAGGTTAAACGAGTGAAACCACAAACACACATCAGCGCTTCCTGACAACACAACCCAACGACGTCGTGAATAATAATAATAATAATAATAAAGAATAAACAGTTTCCTCCTGCAGTCTTGTTCCTCCACCTTTTACACCATGTGACACCTCGTCTTTGGTGCTCGACAGTGTGTGAAAAATGTGTGTTTGTGACTCCTCTAACCGTCAGTTAGCAGAGGAGAGTTTGACACAACACTGTTCATTAGCGGTTAACAGCTACTGTGTGTGTGTGTGTGTGTGTGTGTCTGTGTGTGTGTGTGTGTGTCTGTGTGTGTGCGTGTGCGTGTGTGTCGTCTCTTCATTAACACGTCAGCTCCTCCACTCTGAGGTGACACATTAAAACATTCTAGAATATTCCGCTCTGCATTCATTATCATACATTTACATGCTAACGAGCAGAGAGGAGCTGGACTAATAAAACCACATTTCTATTTATTCTTTATTTAACTGTCATAGAAAAGAGAAGAGAAGAAAAACAATGTGCATGTGAACTGTTTGTACTGAAACCACTTGTGTGTTTACGGTGAAGCTGTTTCACAAGATAAATTCATGTTTGTTTTTGAGGGCGATGCATGTGCATGTTTTTACTCACGCCTGTGTGAAGAGGAAGTAAGAAAGAAGAAGTATGAAAAAGTCTGGTGAGAAGAAACTGATATGGTGAAACATCATAGAAAGGAAGGAAGGAAAGAACCGAAGGTAAAGTTAAACAAATGTTACTGAGCAAAAAACAGGAAAGAGGAAAGGAAATAAGACGGAAGAATGAAGGAAGGAGATGGGAAGCAAAGGGTAACAATGGAAGTAGAAGATAAGAATCCTTAAGAAATAAAAGGTGAGATAGCAGGGGAAACAGGAAGGAAGGAAGGAAATAAGGAGGGAGGAAGGGAAGGTAGAACAACCGGGAAGGAGGGAGTGGAAGTGTAAAAGAAAAATGGAGAGGAGGAAGGAAGATTGGGGAAAAGGAAGGAAATGAGCAGGAATAAACGGAAGGAAGGAGAGAGGTAAGATGGAAAAAGAGAGGAAATAAAAAAGTAGGGGAAAAGGAGGTAAAGTAAAGTAGAAAAACAATTTCAGAAAGGGAAAATAAATCAACTATCAAAACTGATACGATAAACTACTCGAAGAAGGAAAGGAGTAAAATATGAAGGAAATAAGAAGGAAGGAAAGGAAAAAGATGATAATTGGATAAGGGAAGGAAGGAAGGAAGGAAGGAAGGAAGGAAGGAAGAAGGAAGGAAGGAAATGAGAAGGAAGGTAGAACAACCAGGAAAGGAAAGTAGGAGATAAAATATGTTATGTTTGATAAGTGAATAAAGAAGGAAGGAAGGAAGGAAAGAAGGAAGGAAGGAAATGATCAGAAACAAAGGAAAGGAAGGAGACGGAAGATAGATAAGAAAAATAAAATAGACGAACGTAGAAAATAGGCGAAATAAAGAAAGCAGAGAATATAAAAATGAAAAAGGGAGGGAAGGAATCAACAAAGGAAAGTGTGAAACAAACAGAATACTGATACGACAAACTACTGAAAGAAGGAAAGGAGGAGTAAAACATGTAAAAAGATTAAAAAGGTGAAGGAAAAGAGGTGAAAGAAGGCAAGAATATGTTTGATAAGTGAATAAAGAAGGGAAGGAAGGAAAGAAGGAAGGAAGGAAGGAAGGAAGGAAGCAGGACGGAAGGAAGGAAGGAAACAGGAAGGAAGGAAGTTGTCAGCCACTAAAAGAAGGAAGGAAGTGAAGAAGAGCGAACAAATACAGAGTTTAAAAGACAAAGAGAGATAAAGAGTTTAAATCTCTCCTTCACTCCTTCAAGAACCGGACACCTGAAACACACACACACACACACACACACACACACACACACACACACACATACACAAACATATAGACACACACAGCTTTTTCAACTCCTTCTAGCTGCAGATACTGTGAACACACACACACACACACACACACACACACACACACTCCTACATGCCACAGTATGTGTGTGTGTTAGTGTCTGAGAGGAAGTGAAACGACTGAAGAGTCTGAGTTGTGTCAGCGTTTCTGTGTGTGTGTGTGTGTGTGTGTTGTGTGTGTGTGTGTGTTATATGAGCAGTTGTGAAGGTCACTCACACACACACACACACACACACACACACACACACACACACACACACACACACACACACACACACACACGTGTCGTTCTCAGAAATATAAGACAGGAAGTGGTGCGTTTTACATCTGCAGTTTGAGAACTCTGTGGTTATGAACAGTGAAAATGAACAACCCAACGTTACATTTTGAATTCTCTGCTAAATATTTGGACTTTTTTTTACGTTTGTTTTAATCACAACATTGATCGCTTTTCTAAGAATTGATAAAACAAGATGACAGAGCTGATAGTTCATTAAAAGTGAGTCATGAGGGTGAGTTAGTGCTGCTCCCTCTGCTGGCAGACTGATGGAAGAGCAGCTTATGTCCCAGGAGGCCTGAATGTGACACACTGAGAATCATTTATAATGTCTTTTATTTAATAAAAAATAAATTAAAACAGGTGATATAAAACTGGATATACAACTGATGTGTGTAGAAGAGTTCAGTCCTTCCTTGTTTTGGGTTTCGGGGCTGAAACAGACGGAAAGAATAATTCAGTTACAGGAGAAGAAAAGAGAAAAAATAAGAAAAGGAAGTGGAAGGAACGGTAAATAAATTAAAAGTGTTACTGAGCAACGGCATGAAATACAAGAGTGTGAAAAGAAAGATAAATGAAGGAGTAGATGGATGAAAAAAATATGTGATTGAAAGGAGAAAATGAGAGAAAAGATGACAAATTAGAAACAAAAACAATAAATAAAGAAGAGCAGAGAGGAGGAAAGAAAAGACGAGAGGGGAGAAAATGTGATCACCGTTTGGATTCTCCTGTTTGTAGAAAGTCTTCAGCATCTCTACAGCTTCTTCTGCTCTGTGACCGGAAACACACTGAACACGCACACGCACACACACACACACACACACACACACACACACACACACACACACACACACACACACACACACAGGATATTAACACAGTCATACACACTATGAGACCAAACGTATGTGGACACCCAATATATGACATTTGAACATGTTGCTCTAAAACCACAGTCATTAATCTGCTGCTGTAACGGCCTCCTCCGCACACAAACATCTACTCACAAGCACATCAGTGTGGCCCTTTAGAGGACAAGACGCACACACAAATAAATAAAAATAGCAGTTGCACAAACATGAAAAGACACCAGGAACACACACCTTGAATGTGGTCCCGGTCTCAGGTAAGTCTGCAGAGGAGACGTCCAGAACTGAACCGCAGCCTCCGAACCGGTCGTTCCTGCAGCCGTACACGACCACCGGGATGTCTGAGGGCTGGTCAAGGAACAACAGCTATCAACACGTACACACACACACACACAAATACATATATACACACACACACACACACAGAGTGAGGTCGGGTGAGGATACGGAGCAGGCGCAGGGCTGCAGCACACATGATGCACGGCTCCACGGTGACGTACAGCGCCGTCCGCCTGCACACGCTGCTCACATCCAGGTTGCCGCGGCGACACCAGTCCAGGAGCTGATCCAGGGCCACCATCTCAGCATGCCGTGTGGCCTAACACACACACACACACACACACACACACACACACACACACACACACACACACACACACACACACACACACACACACACACACAGATACACCCACAGAGAAACATATGTTGTGCTTCAGTGTCCTGTTCTCTGGGAGCTGCATAGACCTGATGCAAAACTCCCTTTGGAAAATGAAGGTTTTAAGAGGTGCAGGTTTATCTGTAGTAACCATTGAATTTGCTGGATAAAATGTACATTTACAAATATTGATTAGTTGAATTTTACGTCCCATTTAGTGCTAAAAAAAAACAAGATATTAGATATTCTCCCTATTGAATTTAATGTAAAGCACATTAACTTTACTTATGATTAAATGTGCTTATATGAATAAATTGTTTTGCCCCAAAGTGTTAGCCTAAATATCAAGCTACTCTGGTGGTTTGATGACTTTTCATGCTTGTGTTTGTAAAGAAATGACCTAAACAACAAAAAAACAGCATGTTTAGAAAACTGACATTGTTTCATCAGCCATCACCACTGCATGCTAACAGCACATGCTTTCATCTTTCCTACATTTTTGGTCTCGTTGACTTCGTTCCGCCCTTTTCCCACGACTTCATCGTTGTAGACCATCAGACACCCGACCGGCACCTCTCCGTTCTCCAGAGCATCTTTGGCCTGCAGCAGCACATGTCAGATAGAAAGACAGTACACACAGGAAAACAAACTCACAGAGAGTTCTGTCACTGATGCATCTTTATTTCCTGTAGATTTGGGCTGCAACTAATTATTATTTTTATTATCAAATAGTCTGTTAATTACTTATTTTTTTCATGTTCTTAAAATACATTTTCTGTGCTTTCTTTGTGTTTTGCACTGTGAAACTTTAATCATATTATGTTCCATCCAGATGACTATTGTCTTTACAAAATTCCTTATGTCCATCAAACAAACCAGTGAGAGTGCTTATATTTTTATTTTTGCCTCTAAACTGTGGAACTCTTAATATTAAAAAGGCAAGCTCTTTCTGTATATTTTTTAAAATAAATTAAATACATTTTTTTCTTTATTTGTCTCTTAATTTAAAGTAATGTTATAGCTTTAGTTTATTTATTTTTTTGTTACATTTTCTTGCATAATTATATTTATTGTTAATTATTTCTATATATTTGTCTTTTTTTTTTGCATTTGTATGGAAGTAAATTATAAAAATGTGCCAATTATTTTTTTCACATTAATTGATTAATGGTTCAGCAAATATTTGGCACTTTTCCTTTAATTATTGAATGCAACCCTTTGCATTTATCATTACAGGAAATATATAAATATATATATATATTATATATAACAAATAAATAAATATATATATATATATAACAAATAAATATATATATATATAACAAATAAATATATATATTATATATATCAAATAAATATATATATATATTATATATAACAAATAAATATATATATATTATATATAACAAATAAATATATATATATTATATATAAATAAATAAATATATATATATTATATATAACAAATAAATATAAATATATATATTTGTTATATATTATATATATATATATTTATTTGTTATATATTATATATATATTTATTTGTTATATATAATATATATATATATTTATTTGTTATATATATATATATATATTTATTTGTTATATAATAATTATATATATATATAATATATAAATATATATATATATTTATTTGTTTTCCTTCATCTCTCACCATGTCAAAGGCGCTGCACATCCACTCCTCTTGTTCCTCCTCACCCGGATAAAAACCCTCCGCAGCTTTACGTTCCTCCTCTGTTCCCATGGCAACTGCTACTAATTAGTCATACTCTCTGCGTGTGATTGACGGGTTTAATTTTATTTATTCACGTGTTTTATTTCCATTTATTTCGTTGTAACTCAGACGCCATGCGCCTCGTCCTCGGAGAGGGGAAGATAATATTGGACGGACCGGAACTGACGTCATCGCGGTTCCTCTCGTCCATGCCGACGTTTTTTTTCCGGACCGGAAATGAAGGGACTTCGCGTATAAAATAAAGTTTTTCTTTAAAACTATCATACTGTTACACTGCGAAAAAGACTTCATATTAAAGTGACATTTAAAGAAGACGTTAAGAACTCCTGCTTGGGGTTCAGAGGGGTTAAACATAAGTTTGTTTTCACGTCCTTTACCCGCGGAGATCTTCAATCGTATTTTATTTTGAAATTCATAACTCGAAATCGTGCTGTTTCCTCTTCCGCACCTTTGCCGACGCTAGCATGGTAGCACGTTGTTGCTAAATACACAGTTCAAAGTACACTTGTGTTTTGTGAAACCTTCCTCTCTGTTCGAGGATGTTTTCATCTGTCTGGAGTTTCATCAAACGCCACAAGAGGAAGTTTATTGCCACCGGGGCTGTAGTGGGAGGTGAGCGGCGCTGCTGTTAGCTTCTGAGCTAAGCTAGCTTTAGCATTAGCAACACGCCTGGCTGCACTGAGCACTTCCTGGTTTATCACATTCTCTAACCTTTACAACACGTGCGTTTAAAATGTTTGTTTTTCACCAGCTTTTAATACTCAAACAGAGTGTCTGTTCACTTCTGCACATTTATTAGACATAAAATATCACAATATGTATGGAAATGTGCAGATCACAGACAGAGAGCAGGTGTTACTGTAGTGAGATGGCTGTTAGAAGCAGAGAGGAAAGTTATTTATTTAACTGATGGTGACACCATGTAGTGTGGTGGTTGTACAGCACGACAACAATGATGTCAGGGTGATTTAGTTAGTGTTCAGGACAGCTGAGGACACGTTTAAATGACAGAACTCTGAATGAAGGCTGGTCTGATGTTTACATGTTAACATGCACCTTAAATATCACCTTAAATGACATGCACCTTAAATAACTATCACATTAAATATCACCTTAAATGACATGCACCTTAAATAACATTGACCTTATATGACACCTTAAATAATAACACCTTAAATATCACCTTAAATGACATGCACCTTAAATGACACCTTAAATGACATGCACCTTAAATGCACCTTAAATGACACCTTAAATGACATGCACCTTAAATGACACCTTAAATGACACCTTAAATGACACCTTAAATAACGTTGACCTTAAATGACACCTTAAATAACATGCACCTTAAATGACACCTTAAATAACATGCACCTTAAATGACACCTTAAATAACATGCACCTTAAATGACACCTTAAATGACACCTTAAATGACATCTTAAATAACATGCACCTTAAATGACACCTTAAATGACATGCACCTTAAATGACACCTTAAATAACACCTTAAATAACACCTTAAATAACATGCACCTTAAATGACACCTTAAATAACATTGACCTTAAATGACACCTTAAATAACATTGACCTTAAATGACACCTTAAATAACATGCACCTTAAATGATACCTTAAATAACATTGACCTTAAATGACACCTTAAATAACATTGACCTTAAATGACACCTTAAATAACATTGACCTTAAATGACACCTTAAATAACATTGACCTTAAATGACACCTTAAATAACATTGACCTTAAATAACATTGACCTTAAATGACACCTTAAATGACACCTTAAATAACATTGACCTTAAATGACACCTTAAATAACATCTTAAATAACATGCACCTTAAATGACACCTTAAATAACATTGACCTTAAATGACACCTTAAATGAAATGCACCTTAAATGACACCTTAAATACCAGGATGAAACATCAGGTGTCTTTATGGAAACTGCAGGTTGGCTACAATTGTTTATTTTTGTAATAATAATAATTAGTGATGAAGCATCTGTAGCTCTCAGGAGGTTTTTTTCCTAATCTATAATATTACATTTTATATATTATTTGTTTTACTGTTTGTTATAAAGTTTTTTTAAAGATTTAGGAGGCAAAATCATTTTTTGCATTCAGATAAAAAGCGATTGACATAAATTTGATTTGATTGATTAATCCAGTGGAACAGTTTGAGTCTCAAGGTTAAAGAAATAGATACTTTTTACTTGCATGACAATGATCTAGTTATAGTATATGAAGTCTATTGTTATCATCATCTCCCACAAAATGTTCATATGTGCTATAACCGAGACAAATATCTGGCTACCCAACATGCAGTTCAGCTACATCTTCAAGTGGGATTGAGGCGTAATGGTTTTATTATCATATGTATTTATATTGTAATACTTTGTATTTGTTTCTGATCCCCAGGCGTGTACTTCCTGGGTAAATATGCCCAGAAGAAGATCGGTGAGTTCCAGGAGAAGGAGGCGTCAGAGTACATCTCTCAGGCCAGACGGCAGTTCCACTTCGAAAGCAACCAGAGGACCTGCAACATGACCGGTGACGACTTTACTCTTCTGGATACTAATCCTTTTTTTCATAATATCAGGATCAGAACGAGAAAATGGAAAATGTAGGAGTCCATCTTTGCTCGACACGTAAAACGTTTGTCCTGTGTGTGTGTTGCAGTGCTGTCCATGCTCCCTCCTCTGAAAGAAGCCATCGTCAATCAACTGAACTCAGAGAGCCTCACTGCACTACTCAAGGCCAGGTGAGTCCACCTGCCTTTTACTGTTTAAATTAAGAGTTTAAATTAAGTTCTGGGGACATGTTACCCCCCAAAAGGGGCCCTGGTTGAGGGGTATTACTTTGTGAAAGAACAGGAAGGATTGGTCAAACACACACGGCGCCACTGTGTCAACTCGTGTACAGAATGAAGTATTCAAGTATCGATTTAGGACGAGGGAAGATCATTTCTCTTTGTTTAATAACATTAAAAGTAAAGTTATGTTTTGCTGTCGGCTTCCTGACTCATTAAAAAAAAGAGAGAGAGAAAAAGAAAAAAAGCAGCGGTGCTTTGAATGAAAGAAAAAAAGGTTATTTTCTGATTGTTTCAACTACATTGAACACTCAACAGATAATTGACTGTGGAGACAGAAGATTTAAGGTGTCATTTAAGGTGTCATTACAACGTGCATCAGTAAAAGCTATGCAGCAGTAAATGTCGTCTCAGTGAGACAAAACAAAGGTTTATTTCTTTTTTTCAAAGAAACAGGCAATCACACTGAACTGAAGCCTGCAGAGTGTGTTAACACCAGCAGCCCTCGTCAGTCTCCTGGTCTTTAGATCGCCATGGAAACGGAGACCACAATGGGCTGAAGCAAACCCTTTAGTTCCTTGAAAAGTAGTCCCCGTGCTAAAATTACCAGGAACTTCTTCGTAGATACAATAGATCAAACTATTCCTGATACCACCTATACACACAATCCTTCTCCTTCTTTTATGTTGAATGCTAAAATGTTGGAGATTATGTTTCTATATTTTACGCAAATGTGCCAGTTTGTCGCCGTTTTTTCTATGTTTTTGTTGTCCTAAACGTGTTACGTTACTGTATGTAGAGAAATACAATAGAATAGTGTGCTGTAAAGTGCAATGCGACTAACAAAACTGCTTTTTCTTCTTTCACATCGTGTGTCACAGACCAGCCAACAAGCTGGAAATCTGGGAAGATTTAAAGATCGTCAGTAAGTCTTCACATCACTGAAACATCCTTCACACTCTTAAATGTCTCACTGTTGTAATTCATCCCTTAAATGCTTTTGCTGCACAAAAACAGAAGTTTTCTTTTTCTTGTCCTGTTCAGGTTTCACCCGCACCATCGTGGCGGTGTACAGCACCTGCATGCTGGTGGTTCTACTGAGAGTCCAGTTGAACATCATAGGAGGATACCTGTACCTGGACAACTCTGTGGGCAAGAACACGACGGTGAGGAACACAGTATTCATTAGGATCACAGTATTAGCTTTAAGGCAGCACTGATACTTTCTGCTGTTCACATTAGTAGAGTTAACTGTGAGATTTGCTCACATTTTTCTTTTATTGATGTCAATATTTGACATTAGAGTTTCAGTTTCTCACACTTGACTCTTGTAGTTAAATCCACAGATTTGCCGTTGTGTGATTGGTTCATTCTCAAACAAAGTATTTTCCTGGTGCTTGGTTGTCCTGGCAACAGTAAAGACATTATTAAATGACTTTATTTTAAGATGATTGAAGTGTAAATCAATGAATATATAAGTAAATAAAGGCTGATTTGACGGGAGGCTTAGAAGAATTATTGTCCAGTTTACTTCCAGGGTTCCACTGTCTCTATGATCTGACCATCAATGTCTTTACTGTCAGGAGAGAGAACGTGTGAACTTCTTAGTCTTTGACACATTTTATTTATTTTTTAATCTCCCAGTCTCCTTTGGCTCCTCCAGACGTCCAGCAGCAGTACCTGTCCAGTATCCAACACCTACTGGGAGACGGTAGGATGGACACACAACACACACACACACACCAAGATGTCATAATCCTTCATCATCCTCGTTAATCTCTGTCTGTCTGTCTGTCTGTCTGTCTGTCTGTCTGTCTGTCTGTCTGTCTGTCTGTCTGTCTGTCTGTCTGTCTGCAGGTTTGACAGAGTTGATGACAGTAGTGAAGAAAGCAGTACAGAACTCTCTGGGAGGGTGAGTCTTTATTTTGCAGTTGCATTCTCATACTTTTCGCTCATCTTTTAATTGTTTGGACAAGAAAAAAGTAAAAAAAATCACTACCAACAGCAAAATATCCACAAAATTCAATTTACACTGATGTAAAACAGAGAACAAACAGTGACAAGTGACATTCAACTGTTTGTTTCCAGCGTGTCCCTGAAGCAGAGTCTGTCTCTGCTGGAGCTGGAGCAGCAGCTGAGCTGGATCCGGGCGGAGGTGGAGGCCGGCTCGGAGCGGCCGATGTCCTGGTACATGTTGGCCGACGACGAGAACGCACTCGCCGACCAGGTGGCCGCACACGCAGCACGAAAACACGCAGCAGTAATCACTTATTAATAATCTGTGTGATTAACGAATGTCATCTCCTCTGTTCAGGCATGTGGGCTGACAGAAAACGATATTGTGACCATCAGACTGTTGAACGAGACCAGAGACATGTTGGACAGGTAAAACGCCACACCTGTGTGTGTGTGTGTGTGTGTGTGTGTGTGTGTGTGTGTGTGCGTGTGCGTGTGTGTGATCTGTGGTCCTGATGTGTGTGTTTTTGTGACTCCAGTCCGGACTTCACCACTATCCTCAACGTCAGCTTGAACCGCGGCTTCTCTCGTCTTCTCGACAACCTGGCCGAGTTCTTCCGCCCGCCTCCCGGTGACTCCGCCCCCAGCTTTTCACCTGATAGGTCAGCTGATTATGAATGTCTATATGTTTATTTTTTTTATCTTTTTGGTCATAAGAACTGCTTATGGTTTGACCGATTCAGCCACCTTTACACACTACATAACGTAAAACAAAAAGATATTGTAATTGTCACAATTTTCACAATTATGACGGCGGCATTTCATGTGTTAATATTTGTGATTTTCTTTTTTTTTTCTGTCTGTCCAGTCTGTCTGCAGTCAGTCTGCCGCTGGCTAAGATCATCCCCATCGTCAACGGTCAGATCAACTACATCTGCAGTGAGACTCCCAGTCACTTCGTCCAGGTGAGACCCGGCTTCAGTCACCGGCTCTCTGATCTAACATATGAGTGTCAATTATGAATGTGCAGTCTGACAGTAATTCAGTTTTTTAGTCTTCAATGTTTGCAAAAGAGAGGACAAGATGTTTGAGTACATGGGATGTAGCGAGAATCGTGGAATTTCACTGTTATTGATATCGACGACTACATTTCTGGAATGATAACTTCCCTCAAACATCTGGTCCAGTCATAATCTTCTTGACTTATTGTTTGATCAGACAGCTTCTGATTTAATTTTACTGTGTATTTCACTTCTTTTTTAAACTCTTTTGTAGAACACATGATACCAGACCGTATCAAGAAACGTCAGAAAATAGAATTTCATTTCTAATTAAAAAAAGAAAGAAAGCACATTTTGAAGAACATATCCAGCCAAAGCAGGATAAATATGATTTTTTTTTCTCTCTCTCTCTCTCTCTCTCTCTCTCTCTCTCTCTCTCTCTCTCTCTCTCTCAGGACTTGCTGATGAACGACCAGGTGAAGGAGTTTGCGGCCAACGTCTATGAGATGTTCAGCGCTCCACAGGAGCTGCAGAAATAATCAACCATCGTCAAGAGAAGAGGAAAAAGAAGAAGAAGAAGAAGCTGGAGGAAAATCCAAGAGGAAGAAATGAGGGATGAAAAATGGAAATGATAAAAGCCCTGAACTGTTCATCCCTCCTTCCTTTCTGTGAGACACTTTTCTCCTCTGATCTGAGTTTTGTCTCTGTGACGACAGAAACGTCCAAAACGAGAGGCAGCGGAGTCTCCGTGTCATGAAGGACTCGTTATGGATTAATGAACTGACGGAGGAACAAGAGTTGCACTGTAGTCACAGCAGAGCCTGTGGATAACCTTCGCACCACTGCATCTTGGGAATTGGAGTTTTATTTAACCCGGTGGTTTTATATTCCCTAAGAGGTGGGAAACACGTTGAAAATGTCAAAGTGTGGTGAAGGATCGGCCATCGTTCTCCAGGTCTTCAAACAAGGTGGAACGTCAGTTTATTATGTTGATGTGACGGATTTTAAGGTTTCATTTTCCTCGTTTCTATCAGCAGTCAGAGTTTCTTTAAGGCTGTTCATGTTTCCAGCTGTTTGCTCTGCACCCTGACTCTGTTTGTCATCAGAAGGGTTTCCTTTTCTCCTTGTTTTCTTTTCTTTCACAACTAAATTCACAATTTGTGTGCTGATGCAAACACAAAGGGTGTTTTTTTTGTGCTTAGATTCAGTGTTTTTAAATTAGATATATAAATAAATATTTTGCATTTTTCTTGTCATGATAAAGAAAATCTGCAGATTGTAGTAATTTGGGGATAGAACAAATTTTAAAAACACTATTAAAGAGTGAGAAGCTGATCAAAATGTCGTAGTGGCATTGATTGATTCTAAATGAAATATTTAGTCAAAATGGAAACTTATCAGATGTGAATGACTGTCAGGGATGTAAAGTTGTTATTTTTTCATCCTTTGATGCAGTCTAGAATGAGACAAGAAGAGGTAACAGTGTTCTAATCCTTATCTGTGTTTTGGAGAATATTTTAGTTCCTTTTATGCCCAGAAGGTGTCGCTGTTCTTCAGCTGGTGCGAGAGTCTCTCTGCATCGTCCTCCTTTGAGTTTACATGAAGGGCTTCATTCCATAAAATATTTTCTCCTGTTTTTAAGTTAAATCACATTTTACATATTTGTGATTCTGTCCTTGACAGAGTTGGTACTACATCCTGGTTTACATCCTGCAATGGTTCATAATGGCCACAATACTTTTGTATTTGTCTCACAAATTGGAGATAATATTGTTCTGGAATGAAATCCTTCAATATGTTGATCAGTGTTTCCTCCACTTCTTTTAATTTTAATATTTTCCCCACTGGATTTGTATGGATGTGATTTCTTTAAAAACTGAAATGATTCTACAGTCTAAAAATAACAAGACTGTTATCCAACGCCGGAATATCTTGAAACACATTGTTAATGGTGGAAAACCGGTCGACTCTCAGCGCTGCATCATTTCCATCTCTTCTCACCTCTGATTGGTTCCTCACATCAGGTGTGTTCAGCTAAACGAGAGCTCGTTAACACACCTGATCAAACTAATCCTGTGGCGGTGGAGAACGTGCAGCAACTTCAAACACTACTGAAATGAACTTTCAGCTTTTTACTTGTATTACAGAAAGCGGTTAAACCCTTCTGAGCATTACTTTATTTCTCCTATTTTCAAATACTGCCACACAGGTGGAGGTTAAGGGAAAGTTTGTTTTTCCTGCAACTGACATGGTACATGGAGAATTGATCCTACAGGTTTTATTCAGCTCATTCTGGATCTGTTTTTAGTTGATGAGTTCAGTTCTGGTGCTAGAAAGGGAAAAAAACAACTCTTAAAGTCCAGAGATAAGTGAATAAAGAAAAATGAAAGTTATGAAATGCATGCACCAGATTATGGAGATAACGCTGAGCTTCCTCCACGTTCACCTGTCAGAGGAGAAAAGCTCCACGGATTCTAACTGTTTAACATGAAAACACAGTCAGAATGTAAATCTGTACGTAACCGACGATGTTATGCCTTTTTGAAGCGTAATATCCTGAATGAAAGCTAACGTGTATGTTTGTAGAAATTTATTAAAGAGATAATAAAGTATGATTTAAATATACGTTTTGTCTTTGTCCCCTCTGTGCTTTCAAATATTTGAATTATGGTTTGTTGTATTTGTGAAACAGGTAGTTGTGTCAGCAGGGGGCGCCATACTGCAGCAGCACCCGGTCCCATCATGAGATAACATCTACTGGTTACATACCAGTGCTGGAAAATAACCCCTGTGCTATAAAAGCGCTGACTCATAACAAACAGATGATTAAATGAATCAAGCAGCAGGAGGAGAAAAACTAAATCCAGAGTGGAAATATCTAAATAAAGCCTCATGTGTGGTTTTATTCCAGTAGTTTCTTTTTATTGAGAAGATGGAGAGATTAACACGACGTCTCCAGCTGTTAAAAAAACAACTCACTCCTTTATTTTAAGGATCATTAAACAGATATCCTTAAAGTGAGGTTAAAAAAAAAGACTGTATGCTGTTTACACACAGACTGATGAGACAGATTTGTCTAATTTAGGGACATAAAAAAGGACAAAAACAACCTGCTAAGACCTGATGTGAGACTTATGAGTGCTCTTGTCTTTCTTTTGTTAAGTTAAATTTACTTTCTGGATTATTTGGCTGATATAAACTGTGATGTTGGACATAAATGAAGGATGGGAAGTCCCTTTTTTATTGAAATGTTTCCAGCCAGGTGGAGTGATACGCTGCAAGAAAAGAAGCTCTCCTCCGACTTAAAGTGAATTGAACTAGTCACCTGTTTTAATTATTATACAAAAACACCCTTTTACAAGATGCAATATTCAAACCACAACAGAAAAAGGACGAGTTCAAACAGTCTGGTTTATTTATGATGTGGATTTTTTGCTTGTTTTTTACAACAGATATTGAAGATGCTTAGACATATTAAAATAATGTTGTTATTGCTGAAATGGAGCGTTAAACTAGACTAAAGCTGCATCCCCGTTGCTCACAACATACTTATACAGTGTGCATGCTTATTATCATACTGTTTTAGCAGTTTTTCCATTTTTTAACAGGAAACATAAGATGTCAATCAAACTGTGACTAATACTTAATGATTTTTATCTCAAAATCTTCTGGATCTGGAGCTGTCAAACCACCACACACTGCTTCATTATCCTCTGGGAACATGAATGTCTGAACCAGATTTCAAGTTAAACAATCCTATAGCTGTTGAGATATTTTAGTCTCTCTCGGAGCAAAATATTAACATTCTCAGACTTTCCTCTCAGGAAAAAAAGGAAAAACAAGATTAGTGTTCAAGTTTCATCTGGTAGTGTTTAGAGTTTAGTTTCATGTTTTGGTTTTTTAATGTTGTATCCCAGACTCTTAGTATCATGATTATTTATAACCTTGTCAGCTTTTTTAAGGGAACTTCTGCATTGAAATATCTTACTGTGCAGGTTGACGCCTGAATGCATCATAAGTTTTGGTCCAATTTTGGGGAGGAGGATACGTTTTTGTTTTTGTTTGTTTTCCTTTGAGCCAAAATATTCCCCACGTTTCTCCCTTTTAACCTTGACTCAACAGGAAACGGTGAAGCTCTCGGTGTCACTTTGAAAGCCGAAAGCTCTTATCAGGAACAAAGTACAAACAGTGGAAAAAGCCGGCAGACAAAATATCACCAGAAACTGAAAAAAGAAAAAGAGGAAGTCACACACACACACATTTTAAAGGGTAAAAAAACAAACTATAAATCATCTACTTTATTATCTTTAAGACAAATACTTGACACAATTTTATTTACAAATAATATCAAACCTGTTAAATTCAAACTGTAATTTTAGACGCATTTGTGTGTGTGGGTGTGTGTAACTGAACACATAATGCAATTCAGTGTGACTCAAAAGATGACTTCATCATGACATTCTTACCTTATAAGGATGAGAGATGAAGTTTTGTTTCTTATTGGTGGGTGAGTAGATTAAATGGTAAAAAAAAGAAGAAATATCACATCACACATAACTGAGCTTCTGTCATGTGTTTTAAGAGCTAATATATATATATATATATATATATATATATATATATATATATTTATATATCATTTACATTTACTGAAAAGTTTTTCGTCAAAGAAGGTTCTAATGCGATGAAAGATTGTTAAGACATTTAAATAAATTCAAAGAGTTTTTTTCCTCTGGGAAATAAGATAATGTAGTTGTAAGCAGATAAAAGTTATTACTCCAAAACTGGAGGTTGATATATAAACAGATAATGAATGACAATACAGTAAAACATATATTTTAATGATATAAAATATGTCTTCCTAGGAGAAGTTCTTAGGATTCTCTGCTTTAATAAACACTTTAAAATGTGCTTATATTTGCTTACAACATTTGTCACACCCACAAATACATTTTGTGTTCGACCCTTAAAGATTCACACATTTGTTATTGACTTAATCCTTAAATGTTATGAAAAACCAAATGCTTAAATATTCATGGTTTACGTTGTGGGGACCAGCGTTTTTTCCCCCAAACGTGAGTCGGGTCCCCACAACGTCACTTTGTGAGGACCCTTATTGAAATAAACCTTAACTCCTCACCTGAACTTCGTTCTAGACTTAATCTTCTCTACGGCCTGTTAAGACTCACCAGTTTGTTATGAATTTAACCCTAAACGGGATCAAAAACCAAGTCTAAAGCCCCCAAAAGTTCATGGTTTACGTTGTGGGGACCAGCGTTCTTTCCCCCGAACTTGAGTCGGGTCCCCACAATGTCACTTTGTGAACTGACCTTGTTAGGACCCATGTTGAAACCATCCATTCTGCAGACTCTTGACCCTTTAACCTGAACTTCATTCTAGCTGCCAACCCTGAAACATCCCTTTGACAAAGGGACAGAACGACATGTCCTCACAATCAGGAGCACACACACACACACACACACACACACACACACACACACACACACACACACACACACACACACACACACACACACACACACACACACACACACACACACACACACACACACAGACATACACACGTCTGGCATATGGTTAACAAACAGCCACATGATGAAAAATGTCATGTGGTCTGCAACACTGCGAGAGTGTGTGATGTGTAAGTTTTCCTCAGAGTTTCAAAACAGAGCTGCCAGTCAGCTGACAACAACACTCCCCTTCTGATTGTCTGATACAGCAACGTGTCATCGGGCCTGTCGTGCTGACAATTTTTTTTCTTACTGCCCAAGAATAGAGCCGAAACCCTGCATCAACAAGCCCCATCATGCAGAGGGGCATAATGGAGCCTTTGTTCTGTGAAAAAAGCCCTTTATTTGCTGAGTAAGTTGTGGTTTTTCCATTAAAGTGCTGCTGAGCAGAGTCACGTTCAACACTGCAAAAACAGTTCCAGCTCAGATTGTTTGTCACAGTATGAACTATTATCGAGGTGCTGTTTGTTCTTTCTCTACAGTGTGTGATCGTCTTTGCACTGGTTTTGTGGCACAGAGCTGGAAATCCCCCCCAACCCTGTTTTTGAGCTCTGAGTCTGAGCCGCCTTCTCTGTTTTTCTCAGCAGATGCATGATGCAAAGCACGTCTGAACCTCTGGTCCACATTGCAAAAGTGGGAAAATTATAACAGATGGGAGCTGGCGAGGGCTGCTTGTCAGAGAGTTTGGGGAAAAAAACATGTTTTGCTGCAGAGATATGTTGAAATTCTGCTGAAATTATTAATCATTTGTTCTGATGTTCAGGAAACAGAGAAGATAGTTAGTGTCTCACTGCACAGACATAGTAAACAAGTCTCAAAATCATATTTTTAGCAACAGAAAAAAGATAAAAACAATTAAAAAGTATTCTGACAAAGATTTAAAATAGCTAACAAGGCCACAGCCAGATTGGTAAAATATTCAGGTTTTTTTCTTTTCTTTTCTCTTTTTGCCACCTTGGTTTTTGCTCGTTGATGTCTTGTTTTTTTGACGTTGGGCATCTTTGTAAGCACGACTAGATGCACATCATGTAACGACAATTACTCTCTGGTTTGCTGTCAACTGGGGACTTTTTGTTGAATGCCATCCTGTCACTCTCTTTGAATGTTTCCCTTCACAATACTGTCTAATAAATGCATCTATCTGTCACCGTGTGTGCTGGATATGACTTTTATTTCAAACAAAAAATGATTGGGATTATGAAACACAAAAAAAACCTATTAAAGCAAGAAAGGCTCATTTCAAAAACTTTGTTTCTTTTTTCTTCGCAGTGTTTTTAATGTAGCACTTATTCCCCAGCACCAGGTGTGTTAGTACCAGAGTCAAACCAGGAAAACCAGCCACACAAAGCTTTAATTCCTCTTTGTGAGTGGCACGTGACTCAGGTCATGTGATCTCTGAGCTGGCATCGAGTCTCTCCATAATCTCTGTGGAACGTTGCCTCGTCGGTGTTTGAAAGTTTCCCCTCAGTGGCCACATTTCCTGCAGACAGACGAGGATGTGTGGTTGTCAGGTGTGTCGAAAACTTTTCCACCATCCTCATTATCACTGTGACTCAGCAGGTTTTACCTTCATGTCCATTTCAGGTATTCAGGTTCAATCGAGTTCATGAGAAATCGAGTTCATGAGAACTATTTTACAGTATTTAAGGCAAAATCTACTTTTAGTTTATGAACTAAACTACTACTGACAATATCTCAACTTAATAATACTTTTACAAATATTACTTTTATTACTACTTCTGCTGCTGCATCACTACTAGTATAGCTACTTTTGTTTATGAGTAGAAGAACATGCATATTCTGTAATGATGCTAGTTTCTAGTTAGCCAAACACTAGCTACCGTATATCGTCTCATCTTGTCACATGATCAAATAGAGACTCGACATTGGACAACATCAATTTACATATTACCAAGCAATCATCATTTAATATTTTGTTGACAAAAAAATGAGAGTCCGTCCCCTTCTGTTTTCCCTCCCATGGGACCTTATATTGGAAATAAATATGTATGGGAGTCAATGGCGATATATTTATTTTAATCTCATTTGAATTGCGCTATGAATGTTTGTCCATTTAAAGGTCAGCAGATTCACAGTTTTCTTCATAGGTTTGTCGTAGTTTTGTGTGAACGGATCAGTGAACTACATCTCTTCTCACACAATGTACGTCAACAACACGCCTGCTAGCTTAGCTACCTAGTTAACTTAGCTATGGCACGTTATCTGACCTGATGTGTTCAATCCAGCGACTCTTCTTATGATCCGAAAAGCCAGAGAACAAGCCAGACCTCGTTGTTGGTGCGAGAACATCCTGGTCCAAAACACAAAGGCATCGTAGCTTCAGAGAGAGACGTCGCTTATGTGACTTTTTCGGTTTGTAGTTTTTCTAATTAACATATTTTCACAGTCTTGTACTTCAACAGTTTTACAACAAAATGCCACTTTCTTGGCGTTCCATATTGCCTGTTGAACTGACAAACATAAAATGTGTAGTTCATGGAAACGGGGTCCAAAAGTCTCCATATTTCCCCTAAATAAGGTCCCATGGTGGTCAACCAGAGGGGCGTGGCTTCTCGTCTCTGTTATTATGCTACTGCCACCTTTGGAACTCTAATCTCTATTGGTGCGATACACAAATTCCTTCACGTGAAACCTGTTTGTCCTCAAAAACCCAGCAAGGAAAAACAAACACTGGGTATGAAACTATGTAATCAGTGTGAGAACTGAGGCAGCAGTTCAGATTACAGTTTGTAGTATCAACGGACAGGTGAGCTGAATGTGACTCAGCCTCTCTCTGGTTTTAAATTGCTGTTAAAGCGGTGACTCACAAGTCACTCCTGGCAATGAATCACACACACTGAGATCATCCTTTCCTCTGTTATTCTTCACTCTACTCTCACTTTTCTTTCTTTCTTTCTTTCTTTCTTTCTTTCTTTCTTTCTCTCCTCACTTGTTTGTGTCCTTCCCTTTTTCTCTCGAAGCCTCGGAGCTTCGTCATTTACCGTAACGGTAGTAAGGGCATGCTCAGGGCAACTGTGTGTGTGTGTGTGTGTGTGTGTGTGTGTGTGTGTGTGTGTGTGTGTGTGTGTGTGTGTGTGTGTGTGTGTGTGTGTGTGTGTGTGTGTGTGTGAATTATTGATTCCCCCTGAGTAGCACCAGGCAGTAATATGTGTGCTGCGATGTGATTGGCTGTGTGCCGTCAGGCTTCATTACCTGATAATCCAGGGTCTGTTCTGATTGGATGCCAACAGATCGCCTCGTTAGGAATTCATGATGATTCAGGCTGAGGTCACACTGCTGATCAGGACGGGGTGATGTCATCTCACCTGAGCCCTTTGATTGGCCCAGAGTGACCCACAGATGTGTAGAGTAGAGTGAGATGGATTAATAGAAAATAGAAAATGACGAGAGACAAAATGACTACATGAGGTTCATAGAAATAACAAACTAACAATTAGAAATGATGAAATGAGAAGGTGACATGTTATCAAACAAGATAAAGCACATTTGTCAAATGATGAAATTAATGATTATATTATGACATTAAAGGTACAATTTTAAGACTAAAACTAAGGTCTTTACTCTTACTACCTCGACTGTAAGTATGTTTATAACTTCTGCTGTTAAAGGACGACGGAATGAAGTACAACAAATACTTTCAGATTCAGAATCCAGTTTATTGACAAGTAAGATATCAAATCCAGTGAATTTGCTTTGTTTAAAAAAATATATAAATATAAATATAAATAAATATTAAGTCAAGAGTATTGCAAAAATAAGAAACATAAATGTAGAATAGAAAAAAATACAATAAAAACATAAAAACATATTATAAAAACTATGTTCAAGACATGTAAAACTAAAGAAAATACATACAAAATATGAAAAACCTTACTAAAAACTATGTTTAAGAAATAAAAATGTAAAATATAAGAAATAAAAATAAAATATAAGAAAAATTATGTTGAACATGAATAATGTAAAATCAAAGAAAAATATAATAAAGCAATTTTAAAAAATACCGTGAAAATGATGTTCAAGAAATATAACTGTAAAGTAGAGGAAAATCAAATTAAAATATATAACAAAACTATCTGAATAAAAAATAGAAGGAATGTACAAATGTTCACTTTACGAAGTATAAAAAGAATATGCAATGTACAGAGATATAGTCTATAGCCAAATATTTGGAATGTAGATGTTTCTTTACATCAGTGATAACTTTAAATGACATTATGTTCATTTGTAAGATGATTTAGCGACTCACAGTTTTTCCCCCACCTACATATCGGAAGGATTCTTGAGGTTTGATATCTTTTGATATCTCGTTGGGTATAAAAACAAATTATATTGAGAAGCTGTTTCATCTTTAACTCAGATTTACAAGATGACAATATAGTGAGAGTAGGTAACCTGAGATTACATGAAGTGAGGCAAGATTTCATAAGCTATGACAAGACAGTAAACAAGCCATCGTGGAATGAGCTGAAAATGTGATGAAATGACTCACGGTCACATGAGGCCGTCTGAGGTGAGACGACATGATGAAACGAGGTTAGAGACGATGGAAATCATGCCGAATCACACGCTCCCTCTGCAGCCTGAGATCTGCTGTGTCATGCAGAACATGTGAGCGAAAGAGGAAAGGAAAATAAAGGAAACAAAAACAGCTGGGAAAGAATCAACACAGAGAGACATGCTGAGTCATGATTAGCAGAGCGGAGAAGGAGCGTATCAAGTGGAAACAGGAAGCAGTTTGAGGAATTAGCAGAAGTTCAAAGTTAAACTTTAACTTTAATGGTGACACAGCAGCGTCAGAGGAAAGAGGATTGATTCCTTTACGAATTATTATTTTACTACAGGTCACAGTTGACGTCACCGAGGTGAAAATATATATATAAAATATCCTTTAATATACATTTTGCCTATGAACTTTGTATTTTAAGGACTCACAGCTGACTTTCTAGCATCAGTTTTGAGCGAGTATCTTTATGATTTGAGTCACTTTCTTTATTATTACATTACATTACATTACAGTCATTTAGCAGACGCTTTTATCCAAAGCGACTTACAGGAAGTGTATTCAACATAGGTATTCAAGAGAACTACTAGTCACCAGAAGTCATAAGTGCATCTCCTTTCTTAAACAAGCATCTAAAAGCATAAACCAGAGCAAAAGTATAGTGCAGAAGCAAATTACTACGAAAAGATGATTATTATGTCTGATACAATCAAATATATAAGTATAAATATACAATACACAGGTGCTAATATTAGCAGGTAGATCAGAAACGTCATCTATGACTACAAGTCTATTTACACCGAAACGCATCTCCCTACTTATGTGATGTAATGTCCTTTAAATGGCACTTGTTGTATGAGACAAATAAAGATCAGTAGTGTTTTAACGTCACTGGTACTTAAACAGGGTGTGTGTTAGTGCGTGTGTGTGTTTGTGTGTTTGTGTATCCCAGCTCCCAAGGCCATATAACCCAGTTTACACATGAGCTAAAAATAGCAGCTCAGAGCCACAGAGGATGTGACGCAGACTGCAGAGGCCTCTGGAGCCTGGGAATCCTGGGACACGTCCCATTTCCAAGCGGTGTTTCCTTTTATGATTCCTTGCTTCTCTGTGTTTCTTCTTTAATTGCAGATATAAAACAACTGAGCGAGTTTTATTGATGACAGAGAGGAAGACAAACTTAATCTCAACTTGAAGGAACACGGCCGAAATATCAAAATAACGAAAAGTATGAGTTTAATTTGAAAGTATGATTTGTTTGGAGCAGGTGGCCAGATCTTACACCAAACACCCTTAAAGTCCCTTTACATGTTTTCTTTTCTGTAACATTTTAGTCCTTTAGTCCCTAATCCTCAAATGTTACTCTTTTTTCTACTCATATTTCTAGTTGTGACTTTTAAAGAATGTTGTTCTTTCTTTGTATCTCCAGTTGTTGCTACCTCAGCAAAATTACTTTTCTCGTTTCACCTTCGTATTTAAATGAAATATTATCATTGAATATTTTTTGATAAAACAGTTTGAATATCACCTTTCAACCTAACACAATAAAATAACATTAAAACCAAACGTATGACGTACAAAGCATTAAACTACAAACGAAAGTAAAAACATAACAACAACAACAGGAAAAAACAGGTTTCAAATTAAAGACTGACAAAGGAAACAAAGGAAGTAAATGTTTCAGAATGGAACACGGCCCCGGCTGAGGTTTCCCTCCCTCCCTCCCTCTCTCCCTCTCTCTCAGACTCTCCTCGTCACTCCCCCGTCTGTCTGTCTGTCTGTCTGTCTGCGTTCCAGGGGTGGAAGTCCACAGGGCGTGAAGTTGTCGTTGCCGCAGTAACAGCCATGTAAACATAAACAGAGGGAGGAGCAGAGAGAGAGAGAGAGAGAGAGAGCTCCATTTACACACCAGTAATAATGAATGAGCAGGGTAAGCTGGCATGGGATCCATGGGAAATAAAATGCTCTGTATGAACACAATTTTTATATATATATATATATATAAGGGATATTTGCTCGAATGTTTCAATAAGGCAGGTAAACCAGTCCTATTTATATAAATATAACTTGTATAATGACCAATAACTTTGGTAAAAGTCGTTTGTTTTAATGTTCTTGTTTTTTTTAAGGTTAAGCAACTTTAGGAAGTTTACATTCTACCGTCAAAAAACGTACATATGTTTCAGGCTGGTTCAGGTATTTGTAGACTCATAGGTTACAAGTTATTTCTTGTCGTTGTACAACAGGGTTGTGCAACCAATAACAGTTTGCAGGCGGATTTTGCTACGTAAAAAAAACACAAAACAAAACTATATTATAAGCTGCAGGGTGGAGGATAAATTAAGGTCTGCTGGTACGGCAGCTGGTACTTCTGAGATACTTCAGAGTGAGCGCGTTGTGGCTGTGCTGGGTTTTGTCTTTTATTATCCTTTGGGCTCTGCGCAGGCACCTCTTATCACCAATACCACTGATGCAAAGTAGGTGATACCAATGATGTTCTGGGTGGTTTTACACCTTCGGTTGCTAAAACCCCCAAATTTCCAAAATGATGAACCACCTGATGTCAACTTGAATGGAAAAATGAATCACCTCTTGCACATTGACAATGTTAACAAACACAAAGCCTGCAAGTCATAAAACAGGTTGCACATATTTTGCAAATGTTTCATAATGGAGTATTGGTAAAGTGATTGAAGGCATGAACGTAATGACGCATTCCTCACATAACAACTGGAGCGCCATCTTTTCACTCGCACACAAACAAACAAACAACAAAACACAAAGAATGCAAAGCATTTCAAGGTTTGTGAAGCTGCCTGGCTTCATTCTCACTGCAGCGACATCTTGCCAAAATAACATGCAGAGTTGGAGCAAACTTGGAGGGAACTTCCTCTTTGTCATGGCAAAGACTTGAGATGGAAATGCCCCATCGTACCACTGAAACTGAGCTACCTGTTGCCCCCAGTGAGTTTTTTCTGACACCTGAGAAAAATCAATCGTTTTAGGAGCACTTAAGGGCTTCAAACTTGCAACCCTGCAGGAAACGAGACATTGGAATCAAGCCAATGTGTCAGCCACGTGATTTCCCCCAAAAAGCAAAACATTTTGTATAAAAGCTGACAAAAAATGACATCCCTACATTTCAGACCTTTTGTAGGATTTTGTATTTTCGCAAATAATTCCCAAATTTTGATATTAATGTTATATGTGATACTTTTGGGAGTTTTCATTTCTTTATTTCTTTAAATTCATTTTTTGGGGTTAAGATCATTCAACTTATCCTCTCTCTAATATCTTACAAAAAGTAACATGTCATTTTTTGTGGGTTTTCCTACAAAAGTCAATTGCCGATCGTAATATGCATGCAGTCTTTTCAAAATAAACTTCTGTATTCACAGAAAACAACTTAGTTAGGTTTAGCCAACAAATCTACTGAGTAAAGATCAGCCTGGATTGTTTGGTAACTTTAACTTTAACTTTTAAAACACACAAACACATTTCAAACCTCTTTACATTCGGCATAAAGCAGCTTTTCAGCCTTTCCTAAATAAAAACATTCTTGTCACCATGAAGTCCATTTAGTAGCCTTACTGGAGCTTTTGATCACATGACCTTCATACAAGATAAAGATACACAGCAGACAGAAATAACTTAATCCTGACAAGTCAAATTATGGAATGCACCTTTAACTGAAGTAGCTAAAGCATTATAAATAACTGACTGGAGCAGCTGGAGTATGTTGGTAGTGTACTGTACAAGGAGGAGGGGGGACAAGGGGGAGAGTGAGGAAAGAAGGAAGGGAAGAGGAAGAGTGAGAAAGTTAAGGAAAGAAGGGAAGAGTTGAATAAGAAAGGGAAGGAAATGAGAAACGACTAGTGCAGGGAAGGAAAAAAGGAAGTAGTGAGGAAAAAAGAGGGAGGAACGTTACGTAGGCATACCCTAACTATTTTTTCTGGCATGTTGTCATCAGTCTGCGCTGCGTTCTCACTCTATGAAGTCGACCGGCCGAGTTTAGACTTGCTAAACTACAGCATCACCAAAGAACTAAAATTACACGGCCGTGCTAACGTTGGACTCCAGCTACATAGAAGAGAGTGCATACCTTCACTGAGGCGGCACAACGCCGTCAAGGTGTTAGGAATCTGATCTGGGTCAAAACTCTCATCATGACAGACAATAATGGGTTAATGACTGTCATTCAAGTCAGTTCTCTTTTAAAGAGGACACCAAAAGAGCATTAAAAACGTTGGTAAAATATGTTTAATTAGTTTTTTTTTTTTTTTCAGATTACAGTATTTTTAGATTCGCATTCTAATAAATAAATTAATAAATAAATCTTTGCGTTCTGAAAAAGGCTTGAGAATAGAAATAAAGACCATTCTCTTTTTAAGTAAAAAGGTAACATCTTATTTTACTGCTTTGTGAATAATTTTAACATCTTAAAAAACGATTTAACAGAAATTTAAATTTAGGCTAAAAAAACTGTTATATATGTTATTGTTTTCTTAAGATTTGTTCATGAGGAAGAAACACACTGCAATGCCTTGCGGTCTCAATTCAAACGGCTGTGTTTGAGAGAGTGCATACCTTCACTGAGGTGGCACAATCCTGTCAAGGTGTTAGGAATCTGATCTGGGTCAAAACTTTCGCAATGACAGACAATAATGTGTAAATGTGCCAGATGCTCGGTCTCAGTAACGACAGAAGTTCTTTAACAAAAAGGACATTAAAAAAAAGTTTTGTTTTTGGGCTCGGCACAAGAATAAACAAATAGATAAAAAATAAAAATTCTTATAAACTTGCAACATCACTTGGCTTATTATGACACTGAAACTGTTGCTATCTAACCAACAAACAAATCAAAAGCAAAAAAGCAATAAACACCATTTATCCTCCATTTCTGAGGCTGCAGCTGGTTTGCAGCTAATAGTTTTGTTTTTCATTTCTGACTATTAATATACTCAAAAATGACAAACCTCTCGGTTTAAAAGCTTTTTACTTTGGTGAGAAAATGAAAAAGAGAGTAGTAGAAATAAAGGAATTAAAAGGCTCATGCTGTCGATAAGAAATTATATATTTGTAAAATCTTCCAGGAATCTCCAGGAATCTCCAGTCAGCGTGAATTCGCCCTCAGTATCAGTAAACGTCTCTGCAACATCTCGCTCTTCCTCTGTTGCTTCATATTAGAATTTCAGGTCATGTTGGCAGAGTCCACTGTTGAGGAATAATTCATCAAACGGCTCTTCTCGTCAGCGAATACATGCCAAAAAATACAGAAGCTGTTTCCTCATCCTCAGGCTACCTGTGTTTGTATTTGTTTGTGGTTTGTTTCTTCCTGTTTTCCTCAACTGAGGTGGAAGAAGTACTCATGCATTTTAGTAAAGTAAAAGTAGCAATGCCACTCTGTAAAAACACACTAAAGTACAAACGTATTAACAGCAACATGTAAGTGTTAAAATAAAAGATAAAATACATCATATTATTGGAATATTAGTACTGCTGCTTTGAAACATTTTGACTATTTTATATACTATAAACTACTTGCATATAAATACATCATAGGTTTTGTTTGTAAAATATCCATCCGTAATGTAACTCCTGCTATCAGATAAATATCTAAAGGTAAATGTTTGCCTCTGAGATGTAGTGGAGTAGAAGTATAAAGTAGCATGATATTGAAATAATCAAGTTAAGTAAAAGTACCTAAAATTCCACCACTGCTGTGGTTTGGAGAAAAAGAATCTGTAGTTATTTTCCAAAATTTTAAACACGACTGAGACATCATTTCCATACACGACCTTTCTTGAACCAAAATTATGACATTTCCTAAATTTGCTGATACAACAGCCACAAACCTCACATCCACACAAAATGACGAACTTACAATTTAAAAAAACAAAACCACAGACAACTCCAAAGTCCGGTTCCATGCCCATATGAGACTTGTTCCTGTTTCTGCTACACACACACACACACATGCTTAACAGGAGAATTGACGTTTCAAAATGTCCTTCTGTGTTGCGTTATATACGTTAAATATGTCAGTGTGACGCTCTTTCGGTTGAGAAATCCAAACTGACGGAAATTTACAGTAAATCTTGTCACAAGTCAGACATTCTAGGAAAGATGCAATGAAACTTTAATCACCCATACAGGAAAAATTGCAGGCTGCAGTAAATTAAAAAAAGTCAAGAGAACAGAATAAGAGCGTATTTCTAACATGTTGTTACACGGCAGCTTTAAGAGAAATAGGTTTATATTGACCAACGTGATTATGCAAAGACCAGAAGTGACAAAGATTGAACATAGAGAAATACCACTTTTTGTAGGTAGGTAGGGAGCTGAATGGGTCAAACAAAAACAAGACTTTCAACCCCCAGACCAGTGTTCATATCCAAAAATGTTGTTTTGAAGTGATACCTAAACCTAACTTAGCATTTTGTTGCCTCAACTTAATGTTTGTTTTGTTGCGTAATGTTGTCCAAACTGGCAGAAAACAGACATGATACAGGAACGAAAGTACACAGAAATGTTAGTAGAGATTTTATTCTTCATTTAAATTAGTATTTAACTGTTATCTTCCAATTACAGCTAAATTAAATTTACCAGACTGAAAAGATCGCCACACAACGTTTGTTGAGTCCTAGAAGACTAATTGTCTTACAAGTAACAAAACTACTAGAGAGATATCTCTGGATCAGCCTTGGTGTAGTTCACCTCTGACCTTTGGGACAGGAGTTTTTCAATAACTTCTCAGAATTATGCCTCATCGACTGGAATTTATGGTGTTCCCCAGGGTTCTTTCCTGGGTCCAATTCTGATTGCATTGCATTTACTTCCTCTAGGAGAGATAATACGTCACTGCTATGCAGACGATATTCAATTATACTTTAAGCCTGAAAAAGTTTTTAAACTGTCTGTCCTACAACAAGTCCCTCAACTCTAAGGCAGAGAAGTTTCTACAGCTAAATTCTGACAATACATAAGTTATTTCTTATTTCTGCCTAAGCCTTATCAAATTCAGAATCCAGTTCTACCTCCCCCCGTTTAGTCATATTTTTTGTATCTTATGGAATTTCATACTCTTTTGTGTGTATTTCTGTTTGCATTTCATGTTTGTTTCTGTCTTTTATTGTGACACACTTACTGTCTTCTACTATTAAAAGGTGAAAGGTCATTTATCAAAACATCATCGTTGCTGTGATCATCAAACATCAAAATTGAATGAAACTGGAAAACTAGATTCCAGAAAATGTATAAATTCCAACATGCATTTTAATCCAAGTATACATCAAAGTAACTTTTTGTTCTTTCAGATAAGTGTGAAGATATAACAAAAAATCTTTAAAATCTTTAAAATCTTCTGCTGATTCTTATAAACACAGAAGCAGGATTGGATTATGTCAGATAATAGCTAAAAGAAAAAAGAGAATCCAGGTGAAAGCTCATTAACCTCACCTGCGAGGTAAATGTCTGTCATGCAGAAGCAGAAACAAGTCAAAGGAGAAGTCGTCAGCCTCGAAGCGGTTGCAACATGTTTCCCACAAAAGCTTCTGCAACTATAGCAGGAAGGTGATTAATGCGATGTTTCCTTTTTGTTTAAACGACATTCAGCATGACCATAATGAACTTCCTGGTTGGAGTTTTAGGCACACTGAATGAAGCAATGTCCGAGCTAGAAAGCAGCGATGAAGTGTGTGAGAGATGAACCTTTGATACAAGTTTAATGAGACCTGAGGGGGAAACTGGGTCACTGCGGCAGAATACGCATCAACAAAGAGAACATATTCAGATTCAAACTACTACCTACTAGTTCATCGCAGAACTTTGGTTTTAATTCTGTTGTCAATCAATAGAGAGATAATATATATTTATGTGACACTTAATTTAAACACCATCATACTATTGTTCAGCTGAGGGACATTTTTAACAATCACATGTAACTAGGGGATGACCTTTTGCCTGCATGATGACATCATCCTCACAACTCAAAAAACGCTGGTGTCCGATACTCAAAGCTGCTGCATCAGCTGGCTTTGAACCAAACTGCGACGAGGTGGGAATTAAGAATCATGAAACGAACACACCTTACTGTGACGGTTTAGGTGATGTACTACAGTGGAAATATTAAAACAATGGGACCAGCTCGGGCAACGTGGGTAAAAGCAGTTGAATCACATGTCCATTGTCCTCTGTGACCTTCGGCTCATATTAGACAACACAGTGTGATTCCTTTATAAAAAGATCACAGCCTGTACCTTTGACACAGTCAACTTTTATCACAGTGTTACACTCAGCTGTGCTTTTAAAAGCCCACAGATGACACCTACACAGCCACAACCACCCACTGTGTTGGGTTCAGGAGCAGGATAATCAACTTTAACATAAAAAGCTTCTTTTTAAACGCAGCTGGAGTTTATTTACTGCATGAAAGAAACCTCCAGGCATCAAATATTGTTTTTCAAGAAAGAGAAACAAAGAAATTCATCAGACAGATCAAAAACATGGCCTAAGCAGAGACGTAGAGATGTTTGTAAAATAGTTAATGTGATACAAGAGTCAAGGAGCGATACATTATTAATGTAATTCTTAGTAACTCTTATGAGCATCATGGGTGGATTTATAAAGGGGCTTACTGGGTGAAGGAGCAAAAGCACCTGGACCAGAATCTCTATATCAAGTGATTGTTAATCAATTCTTGTTACAAATTCAATTAATTGCAAAACAACAACAAAGAGACCCAAACGACCCAGTGAGGTGTAAAAAGATCCCAAAGACACACAAAGAGACGAAAAACACTCAGAAACCCACATGAAACGACCACCAAGACACAAAAATGAGCATAAGTGACTCAAAACAATCCTGAAGTGACACAAAATGACCACAAAGAGACACAAATAAACACAAAGAGACACAAAAAGACTAAAAAGGACCACAAAGAGACACAAAACAACCACAAAGACACAATCAAAGACTACAAATAAGACAAAATGACCACAAAGAGATAAAAAAAGACCACAACAACACAAAATGACTACAAAGAGACAAACAAAGACCACTAAGAAACAGGCAGAGACTACAAAATGTAAAGATTACCACAAAGAGACGCAGAAAGACAAAACGACCACAAAGAGACGTATAATGGCCGCTCTCAGTCTGGATGTTGGGGGGGTTAGGCGTCCTTTAACATGTGTGTATCAAGGGGCTCATTGTCTCATAGTCTCTTAATGGTTGTAGACTGTTTGGAGTTTCAGATAGCAGCTGTTCATTTCATATTACAATATTTTGAAGTTGCTAATTTGGCATTTATGTATTACACTGAATTGAAAGTCTCAACACATGCACCCCATTAAAATGTTTCTAAACCCTCTACTTCAAGAGTCAAATACATAAAACTGTCTTAAATTCAACATGTTACCATGATTCATTTAAACATTCATATAGTCCCAAGTCAGAAACAAGTCTGAGAACTCATCAAGAACAAAGTTCACAACATCCTGGTTCTCGTGTCATGTGAAGCTGCTGACTTCATTAGTTTACAACCGTCAGTATGTTTTAAACCCTGAATCATCACTTTGATGCCATGTCTAATTATGATGAATCATAAGATCGGCCTGATCGTTATCTCTGCTCTCTGAATGTCACATTGAAACTTTGATGAAACCTGATGTTCTCTTTCAACCAAACAGCTTCCTGACAGAAGTCAAATTTAAAGCAACAAAAGTGAGTTAATGTTTAAAATGAAAGTAAAAGAAGAACGAACGGCGGTACAAAGGGTGGAACTCATTAAAGAAAGGTAAATGTCTCCTTTGTATATGCTAATATATAATATATATATTAGTATATATATATACTTATATTACTTGTTTTTAAATTACAGAGTATAAATATATAATACAGTATGTGTATTACTAGTTTACCACAAGTCCTTAATATTATCTGCAAAACTTTACTGTCTCTAAAGGGAAATGTTGGCGGGGTGTAAAACACCATGATAACAAAAAGGAGGAGCAAAAACATCCACGCACAATAAGACCATAAAAGACAACAATATAAGACAACAATATAAGACAATAAAAACTAAAGCAAATAGAATAAAATAACACCTGACCAAATCATACGTGGGCTGGTGCGGTCCTGTCACAGAGGTTTCAGCCTGACATTAAAAAAAGAAAGACTTAAAAATAAAAAAGCTCATTCAATGACCGAGTGAACTCTTTAATCTCATTTATTTAAACAAACAGCTCCTTAGAGTGCTGAGAAAAATGACAATTTGAACTATAATTCAAGACAACTAGACAACCACTATCCTCAGCTCCAGATCAGCTAAACTAAATGGAAGAGATTTAACCTACAATTAAAATATACATAAGGCATCAATTATCAGTTGATGTAGATGACTCTTTTATAAACCAACAAATTGATTAATTTACTTATTGTTTCAGCACCACTGCATAACATATATAATATAAACCTGCTGCAGGTAACATGGAGGTTCATTTAAATGAAGGAATATTATAATGATAATAAGGAGCACTGTGTTAAGTATATAATAGCATTAATGTTTCAGGATAACAGCCCATTAATGATGCAGTGTATGTGAAAACAAAGAGCCACATAGTATTTATTATTTTCTGGAAGCAGCATGATGTTCTCAGCTGTTCTCGGTTCTGCTGTCGGTAGTCGCACATATTTACCGGATCGAAAGTGCAAATGATCCAGAAACACCCTCAACCACATTAACATGTAGAGTAAGAGCCGCATGACCCACCAATCAATGCGTCCATCGACCCGTTTCACACCCCGCCCTGCTTCTCATCAGTGGCGTGATGCTGGAGGAGGAGGAGAGGAGAGGAGGAGGAGAGGAGGAGGGGAGGAGGAAGAGGAGGGGGAGGAGGAGGAGGGGAGGAAGGGGAGGAGGGGGAGGAGGGAGGAGGGGGGGAGGAGGAGGAGGGAGGAGGGGGGAGGAGGAGGAGGAGGGAGGAGGGAGGAGGGGGAGGAGGAGGGGGGAGGAGGGAGGGGGGGGAGGGAGGAGGGGAGGGAGGAGGGGGGAGGAGGAGAGGAGGGGGAGGAGGAGGGAGGAGGAGGGGGAGGGGGGGGGAGGAGGGGAGGGGGGAGGGGAGGAGGGGGAGGAGGAGGAGGAGGGGAGGGGAGGGGAGGGAGGGGGAGGGAGGGAGGAGGAAGAGGAGGGGGAGGGGGAGGGGAGGGGAGGGGGGAGGGGGGGGGGAGGGGGAGGGAGGAGGGAGGGGAGGGGGGGAGGGAGGAGGGGGAGGGGGGAGGGGGGATTTCCCGGATCCCCCGAAATAATGAAGAAGAGGAGGAAGAGGAAGAGCTTCCCGGAAAGGATGACTCATCCTGGACCTGCAGGTCGGGCTGAAGTAGGAAGAGAGGAGGAGACAATAACATGGAAAAACTAAATAAAAAAATTGGTATAAAATAATCAACATGGTTTTGATTTATTGTTCTCCTACAGATTGTTATTATTTAATTG
The DNA here is from genome assembly GCF_027596085.1 of Anoplopoma fimbria. Classification (NCBI taxonomy): domain Eukaryota; kingdom Metazoa; phylum Chordata; class Actinopteri; order Perciformes; family Anoplopomatidae; genus Anoplopoma; species Anoplopoma fimbria. The sequence goes on from NC_072466.1 coordinate 2,611,428, forward strand.
TTTTATTAACATCATTAGTGCAGTAGCAGTTAGACTTAATTTATAACCGAAATTATTGTAAATATTAATAATATTATATGAATTAAAAAATCCTAAATAATAACATATGTTAACCCTAATGTTAAATAATAATAATAATAATTAAAATAATAATTCGAATTATAATAACAATAGAAACATTTCATATTTATTCATTACATTCATATTATATTTTTATTTTATATATTTGAATTATTATTATTTCACATTAATTTATAAAATAATAAATGAGTTGTCTAATATTGTTTCCACTTTGCAGCTTATTTATATACGTTATAATGATAGAACAAGAATAAATTCTGAATCTCATGTTTTTTTATACTATTCTTTTTTCTAGGCGTAAACAACAGCTCCTCTGTCTCCTCCTCCTCCTCCTCCTCCTCCTCCTCCTGCTCCTCCTCCTCCTCCTGCTCCTCCTCCTCTATTATTCTCAGCAGGAGCGGATTACGTCACCCTCTTCCTTTCCGGGAAATAATGCCTCTCATCCTGGCCGTGGCTTTACCGGGCAACCAGCGGGGAACCGGGAAAAGACTCCGGGAGGATGGGAAGCCTCTTCGTCCTCCTCCTCCTCACCGACAACATTTACCATCACCAGAAGCACTTTTATTTCATCATCAGAGCATTTCAAAAGCTGCAGTCTCATTTGCAAATGCAGGAAATAGCAAAGACCACTTTATCCAACAATATTCGAACAACAAATCCTTTGTTCTTAATCTGGAGATCTGAGGGTGGAGGGGCAGATTATTAAATAGACCACGATAGAAGCCTACAGACACTTACAAAATCACTTTGGTTCCTGAGCTCTTCCTGTTTCAGATATATTAAACTAGATCCACAAACATCACCATTTAGAAATATTTGCTCTTCCATTTTTACTTTTTAAGCAAGTAGATGTTCCTCTGACAGGAGATCATCATTAGAGACATCCTATAAAAAGAGAAGGTTCTTATAACACTGGGAAGCACAGTAAAGTAAAAAATAGCATTTCTTGTTCTGTTTTCACACAAAAATATCAAAATAGTTTGCAAAGTGAAATGTGATCGGTTACTGGGGTTGCTCATTATCTGAAATTGGAACATGTAACCAAATTATAATAAACTGTAGACCTCTAAACCAAACCCACACCAAAAACTCAACTGAATAATAACTGAATTATTCATTTGGACACACAGTTTAAATTGCACTTACTTATATAAACTCCACTCTCTTCTGTTAAATGTCCACTCAGCTTGATCTACTGTTGTAATGAAACTGTTTTCTGAAAGCGTTTGGACACCAGCCCAACATAAAGATATGACTTTCATTTCAACAGATATTTGTTCCTGTTGTGATACTATTCATGGCTTTAATATACTGAAGTCACCACATCACTCAACAGAAAAAGTGTAAATTTCCGCAAATCACAGGATACCTTCATGAATAAGTTTCAAATCAGCCTCGTATCACGCTTGCAGAAATGCAAAACGCCACGCGGTTAAGGATTTGAAATGATTGGTTAGGTTCAGGCAACAAAACCATACGGAAGGTAAAAACAAAAGTTTGTGTTTAAATAATAACCTAACTCTGTAACCTAACTCTGTAGCGTAACAATGTAACGTAACTACGTAACGTAACTACGTAACGTAACTACGTAACGTACAATCGTAACATACCAACCTAGCGTGACCACTTAATGGACGTCACTTAACAATGTAACATAACAATGTAACATAATAATGTAACATAATAATGTAACATAACAATGTAACATAACAATGTAACATAACAATGTAATGTAACAATGTAACATAACAATGTAACATAACAATGTAACAACATAATGTTACAACATAGCGTCGCAAATTAGCATGACAAGCGCTCTTAGAGGACTCTCCAATGTAGTGTTACGTAAGAGGAGTAACGCTGATAACGTTTACTGATGGTGTTACATAAGACACAGCCGGCTCCATAACCCATCTTTTTCTTGCTAAATAGGACTTTCTCACTCGCCATATTCAGCATAGTTTAAATAATAAACACTCAATATATTACGTCACTTGTTCTGACCGAGTGCAAAAACATATAAAATGACACATGGTCTGATTTAGATTGTGTGTGTGTGAATAAAAAATATATTTTCCAGAAGATGGCTTCCAAACTAGCTGGTGAGTCTTAAAAAGGGCATAAAGTCTGAACAAGGTTGAAGGATGTGATGTGTCGTCATGAAATAACACCATAACCAAACATCCATGACTTCTTTTTCTTTTCACTTTCTCTTCTTAGAGCAGAATCTCTTTATGAGAAATCCTGACTCCGTTTCCTCATAGTGAAACTTACTGCTCCTCCTTCACGTCGGTTTTACTTTATCAAACCATTGTCTGTGGCTGAAAGTTCACAAACCAAACAAACTATGCAGCCCAGAAAGTGAAATGAGAAGCTGACAGCAGGTTGAAAGTGAGAGCGTGGTGGTGAGCCGATGAGAAGTCTTACCTGTTGTCACCTCCTCCGCTATCAGTTTGAATTCTTTATTTGAGACTGAAGTTCACAACTGATATGAAACAATAAAATTCTATTTTTTGTCGAGAGGGAAACACAACTTTAAAGGTCAAACAAGCAGAGAGAAAACATCAGGCGACATAAAACTGTCATTAATGTAATTATTAACAGACATTTGTTGTTTTGGAACCGTTTGACTCTTACATTTAACTGATTTATTACTTTATATTGCTTCCTACAGTTTATTCATGATGTATTACTTACTGGAAATATGGCAACACAGCCTTGAAGTAACTTATAATAATAACAAATATATTTTTCATCAAAATGTTATATAATCTGGAACCAGTTTTACGCCTACTTTCACCATCTAAACTTTACTTCTATCAATTTATATTATAACAGTTTATATAACTGGTTATGGTGTTGATCCTGACATAATTTAAAATGAATATGACTTTGTGTTAAATCTTGGCACACAAACACAGGAGTTTGGTGGGTGTGAACACACACACACACACACACACACACACACACACACACACACACACACACACACACACACACACACACACACACACACACACACATAGAGCTCGGTATGAAAACCCCTCAAATATAAAAATAGAGAATGTGATATTTAGCCGACGGGTTAGCGCTCCGATCACAAGGTATTAATAGTCAACGGGGTCAGCAATGACTTCACAGAGAAGCATCAATCTGGATTACCACACTGACCTCCTACTTCAACACCCGGCTGTCTGCTGAGAGAGAGAGAGAGAGACACAGAAAGAGAAAGAGAGAGAGAGAGAGAGTCGAAACTTCTAAAATATATTGAAATATCACAAAAAAATGTAAAAGTAGGTGTATCGGTAAAACAAAATGCGACAAAGTGAGATTGAAAAACATTTAACGAATGAATGATGACGGATGAGACATGTGACCTCAACTTTTACTGAAGAGACGAAAAACATGAAACTAACAAAAATCTGATATTTTCATTTAGTTTTCTAAATTGTTTTGTTCAACTTTAAGTTCGACTGGCGCTCTTTTAACCAGGTCATCTAGTTGTGTCCTCTTAAGGCCTGTACAAATTGTTGGGGGGGTCAGATATATTGACTTGTGGTTAATTCTCACGTCAATACATTTTTTAACACTACTGTTTTTTGTCATGAATATCTTCACACAGAAAAAATACTATTATTTATTTATATATAATTTTTTTATTAGTCGAAAAAAGCGCTAGAATCAATTTTGTCAATTGGAATCATCAAAAAGAATCAACCAATCACGTTGTGCGGAATAGTTGAGTTGCACACACATTTATATTTATATCACCTCAAGTTCTCCGTAGTCTGAACCAAGACGGCAACCTTTATTTCTCCTTTCAACCTTGACAAAGACAGCCCAGACCAGATCCACTCGTACAACAATAATCGCAGAATATTAAATTAGCTTAAGGGACCAAAACTGTTTTTTTCGTACCAGGAAGTTAACATGTTTATTTCTGCTGTAAAGTTGGACATTTTAACATGGATTTCTATGGCGATCGACTCACTCTTGGAGCCATTTGAGGAACTGCAGTTTTTGTCATTTTCAAGTTGCCTATCAATTTTCGTTCGCCATTTGTGTGACTTATTCGTACGCCAATGGGCTCGTTGTGCTAACCTCGGCATGTGGTGCTAACGGCGTACGGCAATAAACATCCACAAAGCGGCTCATTCTCACACATCGTTTCCCATCTTAGTCCGACCATCACTGGTGACGCCAAACCAGAACTGAAAACATGAAGTAGAACTCACGGGATGTGAGAATATGCAGCAGCACACATTTAGCAAAGTCAGATGAAAAGTGCTACTAGTGTGAAGCCTGTAAGTGGACTTAAAAACAATCAAGACCAACTGCTTTAAACTGTTAGAAAATATTTTGCATTCCTAACATTCTAAAATGTCTTCCTACTATTATTATTTCGTATGCCATACATTCTGACTAACTAAGGTTTCACTTTAGCTCTTTAGATTGTTTCCACTTTCTTTTCCTGAGAACAGACTGTTCATATTTGTATATCTCAACCTCACCATCCCACATTTCAACACTTTGACCTCGAGCTGGATTTGTTCACTCAGCACCAGGGGAACTTGTTTTGTTTTTAAAGGTTTCCTCTGTCAGGCCCGCAGCGGGGAATCACTGTTTGATGGATTAGTAACAGTGTTTACGGCTCTAGCTGCTGTCTGGTATGATGCATGACGTCCCAACACACAGAATGTGGAGGATCTCCGGAATGGAAAGTCACACACACACACACACACACACACACACACACACACACACACACACACACACACACACACACACACACACACACACACACACACACACACACACACACACACACACACACTGATGGGAGAGGTGGAAGTTTCTACATCAGTCATGTCATAAAGTCATATTTCCTGTTGTACAATTCATTTCGAGTAAAGCCCTCATGATACCAACATATAGAGGGTTGAATTTGACATTTCACAATTTCTAAACTCCTTTAAGAACGTCTGAAAACTGGATTTAGTGAAAGTGAAAGAAGAAGGCAGAAGAAACTGGAAGTTTCTAGATTACAGCAGTCAGAGGCTTCGAGCTGGAAATGACAGGAAATGAGTGATGAGGAAAGAAATGAAAGAGGAAAGAGCTCTGCTATTCATCTGCCAATACACTTGTTACTACTTGTTCTAGCTCATATCAGGGTGTCTGTTCTTGTAAAGGTGATACTGTATAATGTAACATAATGTCTGAACACAAAACACATTTAAGCACAATCGCTGTTCTATATGGAAGATAACAAACCAACTTACAATTTGTTAAAGGTTATTCTATTGGCAATTTACGTTTGTTAAGGCAAGACACCTCTTCTTTTACTGGTCAATTTCAGATCTTGGTCTATTTTACTTCCATTTAATGTCGTCTTTCAGATTATTTTTTACTACTTTGTCTATTTGTGTCTTTAGATTTCTCCCAAATTCACCATAAGTTACCTTTAGATAATGCCCAATTTGCATATTTAAACATAGCATTGTACTACAAAACAATATCATGTCAATGTAAGTTATCAACTGGGGAAGTTTCATGGTGATATGTTTTATCCTAATCACCTGTTTCACTAAAACAAAAACAACTAACAAACGGACAAGGTTCTAAAATGTAGAACAACATCTATAAATAAATAAATAATGGAATAAGTGACATTGCAGTTTACGTACTACTACTAGTACTGCTGCTACTGACAGTCATAATAAAGTCACCACCAACAGAACTACTACTACTGGTAGTAGTTACTAACAGTACATGTCACACTTGTAGTACTATAACTAGTACTGCTGCTGTACTAGTTGTAGTAGTCGTGTATTTTTAGGTTAGAAACTCCTCTCAAGAAATCCCTGTCTGTCTCAGTAAATGAGATCAACCGATTAAGACCAATTAAGACACACAAGAGTAGTAGATTAAAGTAAAGCCACTCCAGCGCTACCACATGTTTCGGACCGCCATCGGATCATGAGCAGCTTCTGTACAGCCGAGTTCATTTAGGAAGAAAACATGCAGGACAATATTGTCTTTACCCACCAGCTGATCTTCAGGATGATGTCACCTCGTGGGAATGATACCTTCACCTTATGAATTAAGGGAAAACAGCCGATAACGCTCCATCCATCTGCCTGTTTCTCTGTCTAAACTCATAGTTTTATACCAAGCAGATGAGATGTAAGCCCAGAATAAATAACCCGTGTGTCATTCAGCCTGACTCGTTAGTGAGGAATGTCTGGAATGTAAATCCACGTCCGTGTGGAAACGGGGAGAAGGGATGGAGACGAGGTTATGGACTTATTTAGTAGAAATCTGACTGGTTTTATTTAGGTTTTTTAAGGTTGTTCTTATATATAAAGAGGTATTTATTCATCTTAGTTTTGAGTGTGAGGTCGGAGGGGGTGAGTAAGAAACGCTGAGGTAATGAGAGAAAGAAGAAGGATGACAGGGAGAGGAGGAAAGGACTAGAAAAAGTTATGAAGAGGGAGTACAGATGATAAAGTGGAGAGAAGGAAAGAGGGATAGTGATGGACATGAAAAGACAGATGAAAGAAAGAAAGGAAGAGATAGAAGAGGGGGGACGAAAGGAATTAAAAAATAGAGAGAGATAGAAATAAGGAAATGAGGGAGGAAGGAAAAGAGGAGACAGATAATAGAGAGAGAGGAAAAGGAAAGGAAGTAAAAGAACACAACGGGAAAGGAAATTAGGACAAAAAGGAGGAAGGAGGTTGAGGGATGGAAGGAAGTAAGGAAAAGGAGAGGAGACGAGGAGAGGTGGACGATGATAGGACAAGAAAAAAAGAAAGAGAGGATGGACGATGATAGGACAAGAAAAAAAGAAAGAGGAATGGATGGAAAGGAGAGGAGAGGAAGAGAGGGAGGGAGGAAGAGTAAAAAGAAAAACACAGGGTAGGGAAGGAGGAAGAAAGGAGGAAGGAGATGAAGGGACAAGAGAATAGGAAAGAGGGATGAAGAGGTAGGCTATAAGGAAAGAGGGATGAAGAGGTAGGCTATAAGGAAAGAGGGATGAAGAGGTAGGCTATAAGGAAAGAGGGATGAAGAGGTAGGCTATAAGGAAAGAGGGATGAAGAGGTAGGCTATAAGGAAAGAGGGAAGTTATCCTAATAAGAGGGGATGAAAAGACTGAGGAGATGAAGGAAGGAAGCAAAAGGAGAGAATGACAGATGAAAGGAAGTAAAAGAACAACCGGAACGGAGGAAAGGAAAGGAAGAGGAAGAGAGGGAGGGAGGACGAGTAAAAAGAGAAACACAGGGTAGGGAAGGAGGAAGAAAGGAGGAAGGAGATGAAGGGACAAGAGAATAGGAAAGAGAATAGGAAAGAGGGATGAAGAGGTAGGCTATAAGGAAAGAGGGATGAAGAGGTAGGCTATAAGGAAAGAAGTTATCCTAATAGGAGGGGATGAAACGACTGAGGAGATGAAGGAAGGAAGCAAACGGAGAGAATGAACGGAAGGAAAGGAAAGGAAGAGGTAGAAAAGAGAATGAAAAGAAAGAAGTATTCCACATCGAAGAGACGGGAGGAAGAGGAAAAGACTGAGGAAGCATAAAGAGAGGGATGAGGAAGAGGAGGAGGAGGAGGAGGAGGAGGAGGGGAAGCCTGCCCTGTTATGGCTGAGCAGCTCGGGGTAGCTCGATTGCATCATCGCAGTATAAGCTGTCTATAAATAGGCTGACGTCACCCTGCTCTCCCTCCTCCCTCCTCCTCCTCCTCCTCTTCCTCCTCTCGTACAGCATTCCTGGTTGCGTCACCGCGTCACCGGCTCCTCCTCTCGGCCTATAAAGCTCCAGTGATGCAACGCAGCGGCCACAAGCGCAACTTTACGCAGGAAGAGGAAGAAAGAGACTGAAGAGGCTTCACACAGCTCTGGTTTTACCCCGGAGTCAAGCTCACCTGATCCCCGGGACACCCAGAGACCAGACAGGTAGGACGGACCCCTGCTCACCTGGGGGGAGACCCGGGATTGGAGGTGGAGAGGCCGGGGTGTGCGCGTCAGAGGACCGGTGCCATCCTGGGACACTTCACCCAAAAACTTATAAAGTTGTTTCTACTTGTGCTTGAATGAAAACAGAGAGGAGGACATGTGTGTAGTTTAGATTTAAGTTGGAATTAATGATTATAAAGCTGGTTATATTTTATATATATAATAATTTTAAAAACTTCTTCTACTTGTGCTTAAATGAAAACAGAGATGAGGACATGTTTGTAGTTTAGATTTAAGTTGTATTTAATGATTATAAAGCTGGTTATATGTTAAATAGTTTATATATAATAATAATTTTAAAAACTTCTAAAGTTGTTTCTACTTGTGCTTAAATGAAAACAGAGAGGAGGACATTTTGTAGTTTATTTAAGTTGTAATTAATGATTATAAAGCTGGTTATATTTAATATTTTATATATATAATCATTTTAAAAACTTCTAAAGTTGTTTCTACTTGTGCTTGAATGAAAACAGAGAGGAGGACATGTGTGTAGTTTAGATTTAAGTTGTAATTAATGATTATAAAGCTGGTTATATTTTAAATATTTTATATAATAATAATTTTAAAAACTTCTAAAGTTGTTTCTACTTGTGCTTAAATGAAAACAGAGAGTTGGACATGTTGTAGTTTAGATTTAAGTTGTAATTAATGATTATAAAGCTTTTAAATATTTTATATATTTTATATATATAATCATTTTAAAAACTTCTAAAGTTGTTTCTACTTGTGCTTAAATGAAAACAGAGAGGAGGACATGTTTGTAGTTTAGATTTAAGTTGGAATTAATGATTATAAAGCTGGTTATATTTTAAATATTTTATATATATAATAATTTTAAAAACTTCTAAAGTTGTTTCTACTTGTGCTTGAATGAAAACAGAGGAGTTGGACATGTGTGTAGTTTAGATTTAAGTTGTAATTAGTGATTATAAAGCTGGTTATATTTTTTAATATTTTATATATAATAATAGTTTTAAAAACTTCTAAAGTTGTTTCTACTTGTGCTTAAATGAAAACAGAGAGGAGGACATGTGTGTAGTTTAGATTTAAGTTGGAATTAATGATTATAAAGCTGGTTATATTTAATATTTTATATATATAATCATTTTAAAAACTTCTAAAGTTGTTTCTACTTGTGCTTAAATGAAAACAGAGAGGAGGACATGTGTGTAGTTTAGATTTAAGTTGTAATTAATGATTATAAAGCTGGTTATATTTAATATATAATAATAATAGTTTTAAAAACTTATAAAGTTGTTTCTACTTGTGCTTAAATGAAAACAGAGAGGAGGACATGTGTGTAGTTTAGATTTAAGTTGGAATTAATGATTATAAAGCTGGTTATATTTTAATATTTTATATATATAATCATTTTAAAAACTTCTAAAGTTGTTTCTACTTGTGCTTAAATGAAAACAGAGAGGAGGACATGTGTGTAGTTTAGATTTAAGTTGTAATTAATGATTATAAAGCTGGTTATATTTTAAATATTTTATATATTTTATATATAATAATCATTTTAAAAACTTCTAAAGTTGTTTCTACTTGTGCTTAAATGAAAACAGAGAGGAGGACATGTTTGTAGTTTAGATTTAAGTTGTAATTAATGATTATAAAGCTGGTTATATTTTAAATATTTTATATATATAATCATTTTAAAAACTTCTAAAGTTGTTTCTACTTGTGCTTAAATGAAAACAGAGAGGAGGACATGTGTGTAGTTTAGATTTAAGTTGTAATTAATGATTATAAAGCTGGTTATATTTTAAATATTTTAATATTTTATATATAATAATAATTTTAAAAACTTCTAAAGTTGTTTCTACTTGTGCTTGAATGAAAACAGAGAGTTGGACATGTGTGTAGTTTAGATTTAAGTTGGAATTAATGATTATAAAGCTGGTTATATTTTAAATATTTTATATATTTTATATATATAATCATTTTAAAAACTTCTAAAGTTGTTTCTACTTGTGCTTAAATGAAAACAGAGAGGAGGACATGTGTGTAGTTTAGATTTAAGTTGTAATTAGTGATTATAAAGCTGGTTATATTTTAAATATTTTATATATAATAATCATTTTAAACACTTTTGAGCAGAGTTGAGCCTGATGTGATTGTCTGCTTGGTTTTCAGTTCATACATAGTGATAATGATGATAATAAAGAAATTAAATTAACAAAAAGAATAATTAAAATAACAATAATAAAACAGGTTATAAGGGGGTTTGCGATTTATATATTTTGCGAGTTAGAGTTAAGTTTATTTTTATTTTAAACGTACGAATGATGACAGATATTCAGAGGTTTATGGGAAATAACTGTATTTATTCTCGGACGTGTTTTTTTAAATGATAACCTTTATAAATATATAGCAAAACCGGAGAAACATGGATATGAAAAGACAAAAAACTTGCTAAACGAACTGCGAATCAGTTGCAATGTTACATTAAGTCGCAAATCAATAATAATAACTTACCATGACCTATAATAATAACAACAGAGTGCCTTATTATGACACCTTATGGGAATATTATAGGGAGAATAAGCTGTTTTAACTTTACTTTTACTCTATGAATGTGTTTGTTTTGATCTAACAGCTGATAATCATTTTATCATACTTCTCCATGAGTCACTCCTCTGTTTAGATAACACATGAATGATTCTCTTTAATGTTTCTTTGAACAAATATGTGTTTAAGTTGGGTGGGTCTCCATTAAGGCTCGTTTGTTATTCACTCCTCCTTCTCTATGTTGCATCAGATAACACGCACACTTTGTTTATATGATATACTTGTTGTGCAATATTTAAGTGCTCTGTCATTATTACTAAAATAAATATCACTCTAAGTTATAAACAAGTGCCCTAAACATGCTTTAATGTATTTTAATTATCCTGTAATATCACTGCAGCAACTTTATGTGTGTTTGTGCAGCTTGATATTGAGATAAACTGAGTTTTATTGCATTTTATTGATTCATTTTATGACTATAATATCTTTATAGGCACTTAATATAGAGGTTATTGTAACTTTTTTTTGTTAGTTGTATTGCTCTGGTGACTTTGACCGGCATGATAATAATCTGTTGCCTCTTGATGTTTGTTTTTGTCCAGAATGATGCTGCAGCACCCGGGTCCCTCGCTGGCTGACATCAGCTGCTCCGCCCTGGTTCCCTGCCTCTCCCCGCCGGGCTCGCTCACCCTGGACGACTTCACCAACTTCACGCCCATCGTGAAGGAGGAGCTGCGTCTGGCCATCCAGTCCAAGCGTCTGTCCAACGGGCTCAGCGTTGACATGAGCTCAGACGGAGCCAGCTCCAGCTCAGACCGGGCCTCGGTGTACCACCCTGATGGATCTGCAGTCAAGAGAGAGGTGAGGTGGAGATGCGGGAAAAAAAGCTTCAGAGTGGTGTCATGTGTGGCTTTTTGACTTTTTCAAATATTGACATTTTATCTCTGGTTTAAGGTCACACCTCAGGAGTACGAGAGGAGGAAGAGACGGAGGGAGAGGAACAAAGTCGCTGCTGCCAAGTGCCGCAACAAGAAGAAGGAGAAGACGGAGACTCTGCAGCAGGTAGTTTTCAACTTCTATGGAATTTACAAAAAGAAAACTGAACTTTTACATCAGTTTTTTCATAGAAACGCACAGCTTTGTTTGGCAATTTCCTACTACAAAAATACCTGGTTATAAATTGTCTGGCTCAAGGAGAAGAAACATGTTAATATTATAATATGGGATTTAAAAAAACAAACATTAATCATCCCAAATTTCAACAATAAGTATTTAAAGAGGAAAGACTTTTAGCCGTTCAATGTGCCAGCTTTCTGTTTTTGTGACTCCGCTCTTAGAAATGTTTTTATTTAACTGCCTAAAGTAGAAAGAAGCTCCCCTAACAAAGCTGTAACCTCCAACATAAAAGCACAACATTAATTTATTTGCCCTTTCTCCCTCCGTCTCTCTCTCCTGCAGGAGTCAGAGAAGCTGGAGAGCGTCAACAGCGACCTGAAGGCTCAGATCGAGGATCTGAAGCAGCAGAAGCAGCAGCTGGTCTACATGCTCAACCTGCACCGACCCACCTGCATTGTCCGAGCCCAGAACGGCCAGACCCCCGAGGACGAGAGGAACCTCTTCATCCAACACATCAAGGAGAGCACCCTGCAGCTCCACAACATCACCTCCTCCACCACCACCTCCTCATCGTCCACATCCATCTCCACGCTGTCGCCTCTCGACGGGGGACTTCTGACCCTCGATCACATCCACTGTCACCTATGAGCGACCGGCTGCCACTTTTCTAAGACTTGCAATGCCGCCAATCGATGCAGCACAGAATGTCAGAGAGGACTTACAGTCCGAGAAGGACAAGTGACTCTTCATAAACGCCATTCTGGATGACTCCTCGGTCTCATTCACTGTCCACAACGCTGCTAGAGAGACCTCAGAGAGACATGTATTACGTTTTTTCTTTGTTTTTAAACATTACAAACAGTCATGGCCAAGGACAATGCCAAAGCACTAAAAAAAACATCTCTTTTTCATTTTTATTTACTGTTATTTTGAATAGAAGAAAGTTAGATTTTTGTACCAAAGTGTGATTTCAAGGTGATCAAGGCACATGATTTAAAAGTTCACACGAAACAAAAGTAGATCGTAGTAAAGAGTAGTAGTATATCGACTGTCTGAGTGTGTTTTGAGCTGCAAGACTTTTAAAAAAAGACTTTGTTGTTTGTGCTTAGTGTATGGAAAATTGTATATTTATTTAGTATCTACTGTATAACATGTCATTGCCGTATCAACCCTGTCTGCTTGTCCTTTATACAACGTGAACTACTAAATTTGCTGCTACTACTAACCACTCAGGACCTGTGCTATTCTCTAGAAGTTCAGGCTGTTTGCTATCAGGGCAGCAATAGCAATTACAAAAGTGAAATGTACTTTGCAGGCAGGGCTTTAAAATGATGCACTTAATAAAAAAGCATAGTAAAAAAAATTACAATATGATCCTCTATGCAGATGATACCTTACTTTTCCAAACAAGTTCAAATTTGCTGGCTAGCAAAATTGTCCCAAAAAATATAAAACTGTATAGTATTTCACAATAACACTTTATTTTATCACTGCGTTCCCTCTTAAGGTACATAGAACTAGCGTTGATTTATAAATCTTCCTTGACGATGAAGCTCCAGAAGTACAAGTTTTATGTTGATTTCTAGAAACATACAATTTTTTCCCTCCCAGATACCGATTTCGATACCTGAACTTGCATATTGGCTGATACCAACTACCGATTCGATACCAGAGCTCTAAAAACAAAAATCATGATGATGTTATAATTCACCTTCGCCCAAAAACATTTGTTTTACTGTATAGCGCTTGAACGCATCATAATGTCATTTTAATGCAACCTCCGTACAATAGCTGGGCCGCTCAGCTGGCTGCTAACAGCTAACGTTAACTAGCTCTCCTCCTGCCAATTTCAACATGGCTTTGTTGTTCAGAATGTAGCATCATCAGGGAAAAAATAGGGTGAACAAGAGTGTTTAACCGCAGGTGATCAGATAGCGAGTAATGTGTTGTTGTTGTTCCCGTGTTTATTGTAAATGAGCTGATACGTGATATGATAACGTGATATGGATTGGTTTGGTTTGGTACTGGTCAATGCGGAGGCGTTTCTGATACTGGTATTGGCATCTTTTGTTTTGGAATATTGTATGGACTGTGCGTTAATTCTGTGCTACTGTATGTAAACACTGGATGCCTCGTTTTGAAAACCAAAAAAAGATTGTTTATTTTCTAAAATGTATTTTTATTAACAAGATTTGGTTTGGAAGTTGTGTTCGCTTGATATCGTTAGCTAGGTATTGGAAGTGTTCATCAGTCAGCTTTGGGCTGGACCTTCAACGCGCCTGACTCTGAAGATATGCACGATGACGTGAGATGTTATGCGGCGTGTTGCAAACTTTATCAGTAGCCAGGCTTCAAGTCACTGCCAAATAATTCCCCAATCCTTCCGCTCCCCTTTTCTTTCTGTGATCTGGTTTTAAACTAGGTTTAGGAGCATTTTTTCTTGTCGATTGGTAATCATAGCTTCAACCTAAAGTGTCCAAACATCTGCGAACAAGACGCTGAAACCCTCTTCTCAGCTCACACGTCAAAAGGGAAACTCTGCTTATCAAGTATTTCAATAATCGTCAGTAAGCCTGACTGAGCATTGAACATCCTGTTAGCATCATTAGCTTCTAAGGTTATCTTAAAAGGTTTGTCACTGTTGGGGAAATATCGTCAGTTCATAATAAAAGAGTAATAATTTATGCAGCACATTAATATCACGTCGATGACTGAAGTTTTATGTTTGCGTGGTAGAAGAAGGTTTCCATCGTCTGTCGTGTGTTATAAAAGCAGAGAACTTGAGAGTAACACGGTTAAAGGGACGCCGGCGTTCATAGTGTGTTTGTTGTTTTTGTGGTTCCATGTCCTGTCATGGCTAGATAGCTAATAAGCACTGAGTTTCATGCGTATGTATTCTATTGTGCCTTCTTCTACTGGAGGCTGTCTTTGTTCGTTTGTTTTGCAGCCACTCGACTGTTGGAGCATCGTGGCCTAAATGAATGATACCGTAGGCTGTCAAGTACAATAGCACTGCTACTACCAATGTGTACTTCCATCTTTGTGATCTGTCAACTTTTGTTTTTGATACTTTGTTAATTAAAAATATGTATTGCAAATGTAACCGTGGATGGTCTTGTTGTTTTTTTGTGGGGGAAATAGTCACATTGCTTTAAAAGGATATTATTCCATTTGATTCAAATGGTAAATAGTCGTTGACCCACAACTATTCTGTTGATGAATAGAAATGTTTAGTGCTAATTAATGCTGTCAAGCTAGAGTACTGATTGAGTATACTGATTTCATGTAACAATTTACATTAAGGGGAGACACTACAGGCGAAAACATTGTTTTTCATGCACTCATCAATTTTGAGATAATGGTCGCTTTTGCTTCAATAATATGTCTTCTTTCAGACTAGTGGTGTATGGGTCAAATACAAACTGACCTTTCACCTAAAGGAGACTGGAGTTCGTTCCCCATGTGAAACAGGAAGTCAACATTGATTTATTTTTCACACAACGTACGTACTTCATTAACGTTACTTCCAGGGTTATTTAACTTTCTTCCCCTAAACCTAACTCAGTAGTTTTGTTGCCTTAACCTAACTAAGTATTTCAAAATCTTTTTCTAAACCTAACTCAGTAGTTTTGTTGCCTTAACCTAACTAAGTTGTTTACTGTGAAGAAGAAATTTTACTTTGAAAAGTCTGTACCCATGTAACGAGCAGAAAAGAACAAGTGTTGCCGGACTTTTGTAGGAAAACGAACCAAAACGAATTAGGAGTAACTTTTCATAGGATATCATATGAACTGCTGTATGAGTAAACGTTGCATAATTTGTCCACGTTTATACACACACTCCAGACAGGGAAGCTGCTGTAAGAGGAAATAAACCTTTATTTGGGCGGGTCATCCCTTCAGGCGCTTCGTGTAGAAAAGTTCATAACAGAGACATGAGTTCACCTCATAAACGTTAGTCCTGCAAGTGAGCTCAGAGCAGCTGTGTTTGTGCTGCAGAGAGAGAGAAGACTGGACATCAGCTGATCAAAGAGAGAGAGGGACGCTATGACCGAATCTGAGTTATCTGTGAAGATAAGCTGAGAAATACTGTTCAAAGAGCAACAAACCCACCAAGACAAACTAATATCAACACTGGATATACAACTTAAACTCTAAGTGGCCAAAAATAGTCAACCACTCTTCAATGTGAAGAGGGTTAGCTTTAAACTTTAAGGATATGACCTATATATATATGTTTGCAGTTGTCAAGACTCTGCAGGTTTTTGAAATTAGACACAAATGCAATCATTTGTCAAATGGAATTTAATAAATACCTACAATTTTGAGGTCCTTGTAGTATGAGTATTTCCTTTTTATGCATTCTTAAAACTTTCAGAGTGAAATAATGTACTTTTTACTACATTACTTTTATTTGATACCTTTAGATACTCAATACTTTTCAGATATTATTAAAACTGAATATAAATCAGTTAATGAATTAGGTGTTTTAAATAAAATTAAACTAAAATTAGCTCCAGCTGCAACATTAACATCATGAACACTTTAATGCATCAATGATCATAATCAAATAATATATAAGTGGCTTTCTGCATACTTTTGGCCCTTAAAGTATATTTTGATGCTAATACTTATACTCAATTAATTTGAATGCAGGACTTTTACTCCTAACAGAGTCGATTTAAAGTGTTGTACTTCAAAGTACTAAAATAACTTTTTCTTCAGATTTGTACTGGGAATTAAAATGGTTGAAAATATGATAAGCTTCGTGCAAATTTCCAGTTATTTACAGATTTACCACATCCTAAATGAGTGAGGTTCACCATGATGGTACAACTATGCATGAGGTTCTGACAATCCCACTAAACTTGATGCAAGTCAGTTTAATTCAATTATTTGTGACATTTAACGAATTCTCGAATTGCACAACCAACTAATGGGCCTGAAGCAGTAAACTCCACCCTCCTGCCTCACTGACATTTTAACAAACAATGAGAATAACGTGATCCAGGTTCGTCGGTTTCAGCTTGAAAGGTTACATCTGGTGCGGTTTCACCCCGCCCGTCTAGAATGAAAATGTGATGCAAGCAAACACAATAAAATATGGCATTACGGTTTGATAATGTACAGCTGTTAACAAGTATTTCTATAATTCTTTTGGCTGGCCGACCCTGGATAGCACACCATCTTTGGTTTAAGTCCTTGCAGATATCAAGCCCTAAAACTTCATTTAAACATACGTTAAAGAAAATCTAAGCGTTCAAGGAGTCAAAAATAAGTGCAAAGTTTACTACATAATGTGGGTAGGATCCATTCAGCCATGTGAGAGTGTGGGCGGTGTTGATTGCTGGAGGGAAGTGTTTCAACCTGCTTCGGTATTGTTTGATACACGACTGGTATGTTAATTACAACTTATGACATACCCATTTATCATATCCCCCTCAGCTCTCCTTTGGTTTCCTCCTTTACCTCTTCTCTCAGATCAGCCCAGTCCCGAGGGAAAAGTTGACATTGGATGTTCTGCAAACCCTGAATACATTGCATGTGGGTGTTTTTGCATTCAGTGAGAGAAAGTAACGTAGAACAAAGAGAGACTGTCATAGTGGGTCAAACAAACACAGGGCCCGCACCCAGAACACCACTGTTTAGGTCCTGTGTGTGAAACTAGAAGTAAACGTTGATTTTACGCTTATTTCGTGACTTGACGTAAGAAATTCCGCTAAGAGTGGTTGGTAAGTATTTACGCTAGTTAGGTTGTTACTCCACGTTGTTAGGCTACGTTGTAACGCTACGTCGTAGGCAGCAAACCAAGTAGTTTTCACATCTTTATTCACGTGTTATTGTGCGTTTCTGAAAGTGTGATACGAGGCTTATATGAATCAAATTTTTGGTTCCGAAACGTCAACATTAGTTAGATTGTTATTAAAAATATTGGACTCCCAAAGTTGACATTTGTAGCAGGGCTATTGTATAAGAAAATGGTTGTGATTTTGGCTAATGCTAACCATTACGATAACAAGGCTGCTCACTTATATTTATTTTATTGGAATGTTTTTATTGAAAGGGAATATCCTTGAATACAGATGCATGTTCATTTGCTCTTGTTCTATCTAGCAAAAGGATTACTTAAAATTGGATTTGATATTTCATCTGATTATGCTTTCAGAGGTGAGCCAAGGTTCAGCTGTCTTTCCTGCAGGCTTTAATTAAAAGGTTTGATGGGACCGCCCTGAGCAGAAGCATTGGTGGTGTGAACAGGATCTGACACGAAGGAGTTTGTGATGCAAATGTGACTTGTTTATCAGAATCTTTGTTTATCATTTCCTCTGAGAAATCCTCCTGAAACACAACAGTCAGTCTCTCTTTTTCTGGTATGCAGTCACGGGGAGTGTTGCTTAACTCTCAAATGCAGATTTTTAGAATTGAAATCATACATTTGCATCTTAAAAAAGCTCAATTCAATATCTTTGCGCATTCAAAGCAATGGTGGAGAAAGCTTTCAGATCTTTTACTTTGTATTTTATGTGAAAATACTATGTTACAAGCAAAAGTCCTGCATTTAAAATGTTCCTCAATTAAAAGTATGTAAGAGTAGCAGTCTCCATTCATCTTAGCTGAATGTAACAGTCCCCTGAGTTGACTGGAGGGTTATTCAGGTCACCTGTTGAGCAAGACTTGATGCATTTCACCTCTCGGCCAATCAGGAAGAGTCGTCCTTTTCTTCAGGGTTTAGGTGAGGTGAAGAACTGAACATTCAGCCAGAAACTCTGGTCTTTAGGCATTTTAAAGACTTCTTTGTTGTCTTAACTTTTCTGATTGAGGGAGCTTTTATGAAACTTAGCTGGAGGGAATGTTAAAGAACACCTTGACATTAGGTTACATGCGTCACAACGATAAGTTAAAGGAGACATATCATGCTCACTTTGAGGTTCACACTTGGATTTGAGGTTTCTACTAGAACATGGTTGCCTATTCTAATGGAAAAAGAAAACCTTTTTTCCCCATATGGTCTGAATTACCTGTATTCCACCTCTCTCTAAAACACTTTGTTTTAAAACCTGTCTCTTTAAGCTCAGTCTCAAAAACTCAAATATTTGTATTTATAACACCTTTGCAAAGGTATTTTCCAAGCCGTGGGTGGAGATCCTGAGATGGGCTTGGTGTATTCTAATGAACTTGC
Source organism: Anoplopoma fimbria (assembly GCF_027596085.1). NCBI lineage: Eukaryota > Metazoa > Chordata > Actinopteri > Perciformes > Anoplopomatidae > Anoplopoma > Anoplopoma fimbria. Next base: position 2,630,323 of record NC_072466.1, read on the forward strand.
AGGCTTTATTTAGTTTATTTGTTTATTGCTTTATTTCCATTGAAACGCTAACATGTCTTTATTATCAAAGAGGCGTTCTAATATTAGTGAAGGGGAATTCTTTCGTTATTACTAGGAAGGCATTTCTTCACTGTGAAGGCACTTGTTAGATTTGTTTCTCGAAGTATTTCCTTATAATGTGTTCTGAACTGGTTCTCAGGCTTCTTTTTGATCAGGGGGAATTTGGGAAAACTGGTAAAACCACATGATTAAAACCAGAATCTTTTATTTTGTTAATGTAATCATGCAGAAAAAATATCCCCTGTGACTGTTAGATATTATATGATAAGATTATTATTATTACTCATGCATTAATATAAAGCAGCTAATGATCATGTATAAACTGGGTTGTTTAACTCAAAATGAGGCCATGTTGTTGTTGTTGTTGTTGTTGTAAGTGTAATTCAAGTAAAGTACAACTACGGGAGATCAGTACTAATTGTACTTATATCGACGTTACACAAACAGTGGTCTATCACTAAACTATATCAAACAGTTTACAGAGTGGGTTTATATTTGTTCTTTTCATTTCATTTTTTCATAAGCTCTTTGTGAAGAAGTCCAGTCTGTTTTCACTTGAAGCAGAAGCAGAAGTGGGAAGTTTCAACACCGCTCAGTGACACAGAACAGGGCAGCTTATTCTCGGGTCAGCTCGGGGTCACGAGTTGAGGTCGCTGATAGTTGCTCTCTAACCAGGTTAAGTTCCAGGAAGTGGTCACTGACTTTCGATCCCATTGATTAAGCACCAGGATGTTTCCTGCTGGGTTTGTCTTCTTTTCGCTAGAGTGAAACCTGAAATCTTTTTTTGTGCCGTGGCCTGAACGGCTGTTGGCCAATATGGTGCCAAAGTACATAGTGGAGGGGAGGGGGGAAGATGCTTTGCCACTGAGGGGAAAAACTGATGCAACTCAGTCACAAGTGGAGGCAGGGTGACTGATGCAACAGCGGTGTCATAATCTTTGACATCCTGTGTGGTGGGGTCAAAGGTCACAGCTCAACACACAGGCACATTTGGTATTATTATCAGATAACCAGATCACAGAGCACTGGTGCTCTGTGTCTGATACCGACGCACAAAGCACCCTTTATTGTCTGTATGTGACACCCTGGACTTTCAATGTAAACCCATCTGTGTCATAACTAGACCTAGGGCAACAGGAAGAAGTACACTCATGCTTTTATTGTGAAAGCTAAAATTGAGAGATCTTTACTGGTGACGTTAGGCAGGCTGTTCTCATACAGCATTCCTATGAAAACGAATGTGCTCAAAATCACTTTGTATGTAATCCAAGAAATTGTGAAGCAGGATGTGTCAAAACTGCAAAACCCCACACAGGACAGGTGGCAGTTGAGGTGAATCGGTCAAAGAAAAAATGTTTTCATGTAAAACGAGAAGTCAAAGTTTATTTATTCGTCATGTAACTTCAGTACTTAAGTAACGCAACTTCCTTAGTCATTTTAACCCAAAAGATGACCTTTTTCTTAAACCTAACTAAGTATTTCACAATCTATTCCTTAATGTAACACACAGATGTAGTTTTGTTGCTTAAATCTAACGAAGTTGTTTCCTTTAAAAACTGATATTTATTTTGAAAAGACTGTATACATGTAACTAGTGGAAATTAATACATGTTTCTGGACTTTCGTAGGAAAACGCACAAAAAAGAAAAAAAATTTGTAAGATATCATGCAAACTGTTGGATGAGGAGACGATGCGTCACGTATGAAGTGATGCTACGCCTCATCCTTAGCTTAAGTTACATTTAATGCACACTTGTTTTTTTTAACCCTAACTTCGTAGTTTCGACGCCTAAATATAACGTAAATGTTTCACAACATAAACGACATGTATCAACATTAACCGGCAACGTTTCTCAATGCTAACCACATGCGAAACTCCAGCTGTGAGACACGACGCAAAAGGCTGCCGGCATTATATTGACGCTGGAGGCTTCTGCACAAGCGGCAAAATATGATGAATTATGATGAAAACACGTTGAATTATCTGATAAGACTAATACCGTTCAGTTCCTAAACAATCCGGTTTTAATTGCAATACATATTTCTTCAAAAAGGCGGCTTGTCCTATTCCCTTAAAAGACAAATATACATAACAGAGTACACTGATTGTGAGGAACAAAACATTTACAGGGAAAAAGCCTATGGGTCCACTGGGTATGACACATGAGAACTGCTTACTCACATACGGACACATTAACAGAGTACAAGGAACAAATAAATCTGTTTAAGGAAGTTGCACTGAACTAAATAGAAAGCACAAGATAAATGAAGCATTAGCAAACTGTAAGCATGATGCATATGCTTAGAATTAAATAAATGTACGAGTTTAACAACTATCATGTGATGTCACCAGTATTCATCAATTTCTTTAGAACTTTTCAAACCAAAGAAAGGCCGTTAAAGACACGAGGAAGTAAAATAGGGCAGGAGAAATATAAGCGGGAAGAACAATTGGAGACAAGATAAGTGAAAACAAGGGACAAAGTACAAAGTAGGAGCAATAATAACAACAACAGCACAAGGAAGTTAACCTACTATGAGATTCTAAAGAGCTCCTAAAATAGAAAAGGGACTCCGATGGGGAAAACCGATCATCTCAGTTAAAGAGAAAGATGTTGTCTGGAGGTTGTATTTGCATTTCTGTCTCTTTTGTCTGATAGAGGTAACAAGGACAAGTTATTGTGCAGGTAAGAAATGCACATGTGGTTAACAGAACAGCATATTACCTGTCAAAGAGACTTGTTTCCCAACCAACTAATAAAATTGATGTGCTCATCAATTAACATGCAAAACCACTATGACGCAACATGACTTGACAGATCTTGTTTGCTTTGCTGGAGAAACTCAAATGAACCCTGCTGCTTTATTTTTGATATTCTACCGATGTTGCTTCACCTTAAAAGCCTCCAGAAAACCACTGGGAAAACTTTTATAGTGAAGGAGCAACACGGAATATAAGATTAAATAATCACATGGAGATCTAAACATTTGAGGAAGTGGATTAGTCTTTAAATATTACAGAAAGGTAAAAAAAAGAAAAGGTAAAATAAGCAACAAGCAAGGCGTTTTTATAGGTTTTCAAAACTTCTGAATAAATCTATCTTGAATTTTCTTATAAATCCAACCAGCTGTTTCAATTTAAGAATGTAAAGTCAAAACCTGCCTACATTTCAGATGTTTTAATACCATTATTTCCTTCCCGATACCAATGCATTAAAAACAAAATATACAGTTTGTCGCTAAAACATCTCCTTTTAAAACTGTATTTATTCCAGTTTCTCACCAAGATTACATTTTACAAGATGACATGTGAACACATCATGATAACTTTACAATTTACTTTTGCCTAATACTAATTTTCACGGAAGGGAGCTTGAACGCGTCATAATGTAACTCAATGCAACCTCCGTTAACGTTAGCGGTTAGCTCCGTTAATAAGCCAAACAGGACTGTGCTGCTAATGCTAACTAGCTCTCCTTCTAATTTCAACACTCAACACAGACTTTTTGTTCACGATGTAGAAAACTAGGCTGCACAAGAGTGTTAAAGAGTGTTAAACCACACATTTTCAATGCAGGACTTTAACTTTCACAGTGTGGTATAAGAACTTTTACATCAGTAAAGTATCTGAATACTTCCTCCACCGCTGCTCAAACCCAACATAAATGCAACATTTAAGACAACATCTTGCATCACAACATTCAGTAAAGACGTTTTCTATTAACGTATTCAGTAGTAGAGTTCCTGAGAAGAGGCAGCTTTAACTTCCATGAAGATAATCTTCGATAACTGGTCAGTACAACTCGAGACAGGACGAAATAAGGAGTGCCAGGAAAATTAACTACATTAAAAGTATTTGTATCTGTGACACTCATCGCAAACCTCATAAAAACCTTGAGTTCTCTTCCAGTGAAGTTAATCTGAATCCACTTGGAAATTCAGTTGAAGTGTGTGCGTGTGTGTGTGTGTGTGTGTGTGTGTGTGTGTGTGTGTGTGTGTGTGTGTGTGTGTGTGTGTGTGTGTGTGTGTGTGTGTGTGTAAGGGGGATGGGAAGTGTGTTGCGGTGTATGAATTGATAAAGGATTGTATTTGCTCAGAGATAATTCATTGCTTCAGTGTTGCAATAGGATGAATTTTGTTCAGCAAAGTTTTACCTTTAGCGTCCTTGATGGTCAGCATTGCGTAAATCCGCTCATCACGGGGTGTCCACATGGGCCCTGTGCAGACCGACGGCTAATTTGTTGTGACATGTGCGATCTAGTAGTAGTTTAGCAATCTGGGTTTTGGTGCAAGTGCAATTTTCAGCTACTGTTGACGACACTTGTATGTGTTAATTTGAAGGTTTTTGCAACAAAGAGACACAAACTGACTACAAACTGACTACAAACAGACACAAAATGACCACAAACGGACACAAAATGACCACAAAATAGACAAAAAAAGAAGAAAAAAAACAACAACAAAGAGACACTAATGACGACCAGGAGACAAATGACCACAAAGGGAAATAACAAGACTAAAAAGGGACATTAAATGACATCAAAGAGAAACAAAATGGCCTCAAAATGACCACAAAGAGAGTTAGAAAGTGAGGCCTTTTGCATAGCTGGGAAACAACCACAAAATGACAACAAAGAGACACAAAGCGCCCACAAATGGACATAAAAAGAACACAAATGGCCTCAAAATGACCACAAGTAGACTTAAAAGGTGAAGCCTTTTGCATGTCTGAGCCCAGGGCTCCATTGTCTCATGATCTGCATATGTGCGTCACCTGGGTCCACCTGAGCTCCAGCTCCGGCTCCTGAGGCAACGGGGCCGCACCTCGTTCAGAGCTCTGTCTGAACGAAGCCTCGAATACTTAAAGTACTGAAAGATGTTATCTCATCTCTGATGTTAGTATTTCATTTTCTACCACAGAAATGTCCAAGAAATGAATTTGAATTTCACTAGAAGTCAGTCAATATGGGTGTGTGTGTGTGTGTGTGTGCTAAGGACAAATGCTGTATCCCTGTCCAGGCATGTGTGGTGGTGGGTGGGAGGCGAGTATCTATGAATTAGAAGTGTTCCTTTCATTGTGTGAGTGAGTGTGAGTGTGTGTATAATTGCGTTTGCTTACAGTGTGTACAGTGGAAGCTGTCTGTGCAGGCCTTCTTACTGTATTCCTCAGAACCACTCTGACAAGTCCGCTCCTTCCTGAATCTGCAGTGTTCCCTGGGTTGCTAAGCGACCTGTGTTGACATGACTGTGGTGAATTTTGGTTACTCATTTAGAAACTGATCTGAGCTCAGTTGTCACAGTGACCGCGGCGCCGGTTTCCTGCGGAAGTCTATGAGGGTGTTTGAAGGAGTGAAACCCAAATACGGTTTTCCACAAAACTCAGCGTTTGTTGAAACCGCAGACTGGATGAGACGTGGATGAAGTCTCTGTGATGTCAGCCAGAGGCTTCTGAAGTGCAAAAAGAAACTAAGCTCAAAGTTGGCGGTGCCAGCTGAGAGACAATGTCCCTCTAATCCAGGTTCTCATGAAAGAAACTGGATCAAATAAGTCCATTTTGTTTAAAAAACAGATGTGAAGACAGGTTTGCGTAACCTGTTGCAGCTCTGGCTGGCTGTAGATTATGGCAGGAAAAACTTGTTTTTTTGCACACGCTATTCATATCTGTGAATAAATGTTTTGCAGTTTGACTAATTAAAACTGACAATTGCATGTGACACATAATTGCCTTATGATTTTACAGATCCCCTTAAAGGCTTTCAGGGGGTCTTAAATGTCAATCAAGGGACCTCGAAACTCGTCATTCTCCCGTATTTCTCACACGGGTTAAAACTCCAGTGAAAAACAGTCATTCACCATGAAGAACACGCCTCTTCCTTTCTTCTCTCCTCTGCTCTGTCGGATCAGTGTGTAGAAAAAGAGTCTGTCTAGTATTCAAGGATTTAGGCAAGTTTCATGGACATAATAGTTTCTGATATGCTGTTAAAAACTTGTGCATATCGGCCACTAGGATGGATTCCCGAATCAACGGTACAAGCAGCCTCATGATACATCAGATATTTGACTAAAGCTGGCATGAACAGTGATACTATCTCTAGAGACCTGCTGTAAACTTGTTTATTTCTCCTCTAAAGTTCGTCCTTTTAACATGGAGGTCAATGGGAGATCTACTTGCTTTTGGAGCCATTTGAGGGACTACATTTTCTGCCGTTGGCTTCATTCCTATACTTTGTTTTAACATGCTTGGTAGAAGCGGACGGGTGGAGTTAGACAAACCAGGGCAGTTGGATTATGTTTTAGTCACAGAGAAGTAGACAGACTCAACTCTTCTGTGCTTTATAGTCATTTTTATAAAGTTTTGTTATGACATTTTCACCCAAGGTGTGTGTATCCGGTTAGAGAAGCCCCACCCATCTGGCATTCACCAAGGTGAATAAATAAACAAAGGCACCAGGCTTTTCAAAAATCACTCCAGTTTTTCCAGAAGTCTGTTCAGACGTCATCAACATCTTCGACGTCGAGACAAAGTTTCAATTGACCTCCGCATGGAAGAGGAAGGAAAAATATGACGAAGAAACCAGGGGGAGACAAAGTCTGATGTGATTGTGGTCTTATTATATGGAAGTGTTCCTCTCAGTGAGCGTCCTCTAACGTAACCAAACCACAGCGTTATTTGCTGATGCAAACACACAGAGATTCAGAGTTCATGGATCCTCTCTGTGACCTCAACGTGACCTCGAGAGCTTCGGTAAAAATGAGGAAACATTCCTGGGGCTCTACGATGTTTGGGAAATATTGCCGGAAGCTTACGACACACGAGAGGGTTTTTTGTAGTTTTCATACATCAGTTGTCATACATAGAATATCTGAGTTATATAAACTAGTACATGATAATAATATTCAAAATGACTATAAAGTGATTTTTTTATCAGTTTAATTTTGTCAAATTAAACACTTTTTATTGATATTTATGGAGAGATCGGTGAAAATGTTGTTCTTTGTTACAGCTGAATAGAATAAAAGTCACTCGAAGTAATTCTACAAATAAAGTTTCAAATTACATTTAAAAATATGAACTTTTACTTTTTTTTTTATCTGCGAGCTGAAAGAAGAAAACATCAATATCAGTAATGTGAATGAACTGTACATATTTACATTATGGACACGAGCTGCTGCATAAAACGTTTAACCACTAGAGGACACATGAGATTATGGGGTCATCTCACAGTGAGCAGCGCCCTCTACTGGTCTTACTGGTGCATTACACCAAGAGCAGCTTCAGATGGATTACATGTTGCCTCAGACTGACTGAGCCTCCATACAGTCAGGCTGCAGGCTGGACGAGGTAAAGGAGCAGTGCATGATGGGACAGAAGCGCTCGTGGGCCATGAGAGTCTCTGAGAGAAGACGCTGCTCCTCAGACAGAGAATCCACCTGAAGACGAACCCACACACATTTCATTACTGTCACTATAGTGTAGATGTGATCTTCTTTTTGTGTTCATGTATAAAATAAAATGTGCAGTCGTTAATTATTATACCTCTCTCCTCAGCTTCCTGTTCCTCTGCTCCAGCAGCTCACAGGCCTGGGGGAGAGGAGAGAAGGGAGGAAGGAGAGGAGAGAGGAAGAGGGAGAAATGATGAAGTTGGGTTTTCATTATGTTACATTTAGTGCAGAAACACTGGTGATACTTGACTTCATGCGTTCCCTACATTAAAGCCAGGGTAGGTAATGTGTATTTGGTTTTGTTGTGTTTGTTGAGTTCTAACGATAGCCATGTTGTTTGTTTTAATGATGCTACTTTTATTAGAGAAGAGTTATCAAACTGGGCTGAGTTTTAATGTTGGATCCTTTTTTAACTCTAGCTTTAGGCCTTTACGCACCGTAAGCATCTTTTCGTTGCGATTCATTTGCAGGTATGTTTTCATACTGATGTTTTCGGCGTGCATACTCTCACACAAAAAGTTGATATTACGCAGCGAAAAAGGGACATGATTGATTTAGAACACATAAAAGCATCAGCCCAATCAAGTTGTGCCTATAATTAACATGGAGGCTCCGTAGTCTGAACCAAGGAGGCAAACTTTATTACTTCTTTCCACAGGCTATATCCACTCCTTTCACAATAAAAGCCCCAGACACATAACATTCTCAGGCAGGTGTTTCGCATTTTCTTGCTGTTAATTCATCTTGCAACCCACCAAGTTACATTACCAGTAATGAGTACAGTAACAACTGTTGTATAATGACTTCAAACTTCTTTATAGATTTAGTTACCCCTAAACGTAGGTCTTATAAATCAAGATATAACTATAAGCAACCATTTGAAGCAGTGAGGGACACACAAAGTCCTTACTGTCAAGGTCTACACACACACACACACACACACACACGCACACACACACACACACACACACACACACACACACACACACACACACACACACACACACCTCATGCAGATGGTCAGCTCTCTGTGTTTGTCTCTTCCTGCTCTTCTGGGCTGCAACTCTGTTCTTCTCTCTCCTCTTCAACTTCCTGTCTCCATCCTCTGAACCCTGAAGGCACACACACACAATATATATATATATAAATATATATATATATATAAATATATATATGTGATTAATAATAAGAAAAGTTCAATTCCTAGTCTTATTCATTCCATTGGCAGGTCACGTGTGCAGTTCTTTATTCCAACAATATATTTTTGAAGATTGCTTCATTTGTAATTTCCTTTTCATTTAACAGCCATTATTTAAATCTGAGGCCTCATAGAGAATCATTTCTAAACATCCTCCTCTTTCTCACAAACTTGATTCTGCTTCCTATTGTGCCAAGAGATCACCCTGTAGCCAGACGATGTTGCTTTAAATGTTTGCCAGCACAACCTTGACCTATGACCCCCCCCTTTAAGATTAGCAGCAGGCTGCAGCAGAAAAAGAGAGCAGGTCCCTATAACGTTAAGACGCCACAGACACAACAACACAGCATCAGTGTGAGCTCACCTCACACCCTCCACAGAGGAAGGCTTTCCTGTCGTTCTGAGGAGATCTGCAGGAAGAGTCACCGTCTGACATCACAGCTTTTTTTTTTTTTTTTTTTTTTTTTTTTAAAGTTACATTAAATAAAATTAAAAAAAACGAGAGGATGTCCTGCACAGCGGCTCCGTCAGAAAACTAAAAAGCTGTTTGTGGACTGGACATTGGGGTCTAGAGAAGTTAAAACAAGCTGGGCTGCGGTTTCACTTCAGCTTTCTTTTACACTTTTCGTTTCCTCTGGCGCTTTAGAAGAAGCAGCAGCAGCGGAGGCAGTTCAGATAAGTCACATGGTTTCCTTTCATGCCTCATATCTACCAGATCTACCATCCTGTAGATACACACCTGTGCAGAGGTTGCCGACCTTTTTTCTTTCTTGAAGCCACGCCTACTCTTTAGCAAAGAAAGGTTAAGCCCCTTAAGATAAGAACAAATCCTTGAACGAAGTCCTCAATTTGAATAAAGTGATTCAGCGTATTAAATGAGTTATGAATAAAGAGGCAGCGTCCTGATGGATTTTACTTTTGGACACACGTTGGAAACAATCCTTCGCAGCCATCCGACGCTGTGCACAAATACCAGCTTTAAACAGAATGTGGACTTTTATTTTTGACAAACAATTTATATACAGACTTTTGAAAAAAGTATCCAGTTAAGTGTGTTGTTATGATTTTTGTTATGCATGCAAATCGAATTTTGAGCAGACAAATCCCAGCGCACCATTTTGGTCTTTGGGAGGCCTCAGACTAAAGGTTAAGATATCACTGCACTACAGCAGATTCACACCATATGTGTATTAGTCCCATATAAATAGTTATTATTTCATAAACCCTGATACATTTAAAGAAAGATGTATAGGTGTAAAAAAGCACACAAAAACAGGATAGATGTAAATGTGTAAAAGGGACTGATCCAATATAAACAGAGTAACAAGAGGAGTTTTAGGATTTCATCTGATTCAGTTTAGTCCTAAAGAATATTACTTAACTTTGTTTCAGTGGTAGAAAAAAACTTTTACTTAAAATGTAAGACATTTGTTATGCTCTTTCAATACTCAGCCCATTAACAGTCCTCTTTGTTTACGGGAAATCATAGTAATGTTTCACTATAAAAAATATGTGAGACTCCACGTTTAAAATGACTAAACCTCAAGAAGAGTCATTTTAACCGCTGCTTTCTATTGTTTAAAAAAGAAATCATATTAGTCCGTCTCCTCTGGCGTGTGGTGGTGGAAGCAGGAAGTGTCACTCTGGTTCACTCTCTCCCACTGGTTTCTTACTGAGAGGCACATAACAGTCTGCAGCAGCCGCCTCCTCTACGGCTCTCTTGATTGGCTGCCTGCTCCTCGCGGCTCCGCCCTCGGGAGGCGGCGGCGCGTCCGATTGGCCGTCCAAACCGAAGACTTCTCTGTGGATCTCCAGAGTGGCGTGACTCGGCTTCATGTTGAGGATCTCACAGAGGCCTTCGGCTTGTTTCTGCAGAGTGTTGATTGACTAGAAGAGAAGTAAATAAATAAATGCATCAATAAAGCTTCTATGCATCCGTTCATGTATTAAATGATGGTGTGTTCAGGTGTGTGCGCTACCTTTATGACCTGGATGGCCTGTTTCACCATCACAGGAGCTGCTGCTGACAAGTCGTTCATGATGCTCTCTGGTGAAAACGAACACGAGAACAGCAACGTTAACTGTGGCTGGTTTGTTTTACATCAAAACATATGCAGAATCACATTAAATAATCAGGCTAATAACCTCAAAACAATGAATCGTGTTTGACTCTTATGCATAACCATACATGGGATAAAACTCAATTTAAAAAAAAAACTGCAGTTGTGTTTCATATATCAAAGTCTACTGAAAGTGATGCATTCAGGTGTTTCAGTTCATATAGGTGTTTTCAAATGTCCAGCTATAAGAGAAGTAGCTCTTCCTGACTATCAGACAGGAAGAAAATGTATCTGATGCAATAGGAGAGGGTGCACAGAATTTAAAATGCTTTAAACCAGAGGAAAAAAAGTACAAACAGCAACACTAAATATGAATATTTAATCACTTTGCTTGCTTTGTGGACGCGTCAACAAAACAAAGACATTGCTGCACATCTTTCTGTTGATCTCTCATTACTCCTCAAATATCTTTGTCCTCAGAACCTTAAAGAACACTAACACTCAAATTAGAAATGTGTGTGTATTAAGTGATTAAAAGGGAACAACCTTGACCCGGATCTTTGAGCACCTCTTGAGGTTTGACTGCGAGCTCGTACAGCCCCTGAAAAACAAACGGCAGACGACAGATGAGTGGAAACATCTGCTCTGGATGGTGAACAGCGATTGCATTTCCTGTTTCAATAGTTGTTGTTTCTTTGTGTATTTAAACCTTGGACCATATGGATAACTTTTCAGGGATAATTAAGTTAAACCCGTCTTGTTAAAATACATTTAAAAGGTTTTATCACCGATCGTTATGTAATCGATACTAAATCAAATGATGCACATCTGTTTTTTGGAGCTGGGACTGTGCAGATTTCCCTCCCACTCAGCTGTGTTTATTTTATGAAACTTTCTGCACATTTATCCGCCCTGAATGAAGTTAAAGCTTCTGTGGAACCCACCATGAGTTTACGCTCAGCTTTGAGCGAGTGGACCACGTGAGGCAGGATCTTTTTCGGGTACGTGCGGCGCCGCCTGGTGGTCTCGACTATGGTGTCGTCCAGCAGGCTCTCCAGATCCAGGGCCTCATCCTCCGCTGGGTGGTGGAGGGAGAGGAGAAACAGGAATTATTAAATAGGAATTCATTTTAAACAACATCAACATTATTAACTGATTAAGGATGTTATGTAAACCTGATTTTTAGAGTTTACAGTGTGAATCACCTTCAGCATCAGGTGCCTCCTCCCAAGGCTGTCCGTTCACCAACACGTTGTCCTGAACAGCTGCCTCAAAGTTCTGCAGCGGAACAAATACTTATACTTTATACTTACTCAACAAACAATAAAGCAAAGTGTCCATAACACATTATGAACTGTATCTAGGCATCATTTTTTATTATTGATGAATCTGCTGATTATTCTTTCTTAAATTCATAATCATACAATGATGGAAAATAGTTCTAAAGCTCAAAGTGATGCCATCAAATGTCTTGTTTTGACGAACCAAGAGCCTGAAATCCTCAGATGTTCAGGTTACTACCGAGGCAAACAGCTCGTTTTGAGAGGCTGAAAATTGGGAATATTTAATAGATTTGCTTAAAAGGTATGTTTTATCTCCTCCCCAAATATTCTTTATCAGTACACTGATTATCATACAGGAATTAGTGCTATCAACTATTCTTTTGTCATTTACTTTAAGTACATTTATATGTTTGATTGATTTCAAGTTAATCCAATTTAAAATGTCTAGTTTTCACTTTCAGAACACTTTAACCTTCTTAACAAGTATTTTTACCTGAAATAATGATTTGAATGAATGCATTGAGAAGAAATCCCCCCACAAAACTTCTAAACCCTTTTTAGTGAGCAACATTTCAACTGTTTACTGTCTCATATAAAGTTCATTTATTTAATGAAATAAAGAGCTGTTCTCTCACATCTTTAAGCCGAATTCATCAATGCAACTGACCAAACACAAATGGGTCATTTATTGTGTTTTTGCATGTTTCTATGATTGTTTACAGCAAATCAAACATTAAATTAAAGGTTTTTTTAATGGAGTCTGGTGTTGAATGCACCAAAGAGCCACAGAACCCTCCACTCATCGGTGTGCTGATGCCTGACAGGCTCAGTGTGATGGTCAGTGGATTACATGAATGCTCAGGTGGTAACATGAGGATGTAAACACACAGGAGGACGCACCGCCAGCAGCTCCTGCAGTAAAACGCGCTTCGTCTCTTCTGGGACTTCCGGCTGTCCGTCAAGCACCGTCTTCAGAACGTCTTTATATTTACTGATCTGCTCCGTTACTTGTCTCCTGGACGTCACCTGAACTCTGAACTCCTCATTTGTTCCATCGCTGGGTAAGAGTTCAGTCTCCAAAGGCTCCATCTTTACCGCCAACTTGTTTTTTTTTTTTTTTGACGCAAACCGGAAACACATGTGTGACCTCCTGGTCCGTCTCTCTATGTGGTCCCCCGAGCAACAAAGCTAGAGGCGCAGAAACGTTCCGCCTGGTATGTTTCGAAAGCAAAAATGGAGAAATGTCGCAGTTTTTCTGCATAGTTTGCGCTTCTAGCTCTTTTTATTTATATTGTATCAATGGAGGATGGCTTTGTGGACTGTCACTGTCACATATCAGCCTGTGAGTTTGAAGAGGTAAGCTCTAAGTTATTTAAATAACCTAAACAAACAGCCTTTATTACATCCGCTGTAGGCTGCTGATAAGTAACTACAGCATGTGTGGACATTACACATATCATAAAAGCTGTTTGTACAGAACCAGTCAAAAGGTTGTTCACACCTTCTCATTCAACTACTGTGAAGAATCTAAAATATAAAACATATTCTGGTTTGTTGAGCATTTGTTTGTTTACCACATAATTCCATATGTGTTCCTTCATAGTTTGGATGTCTTCAATATTAATCTACAATGTAGAAAAAAATAAAGAAAAAACATTGAATGAGAAAAATAAAGAATATAAAAACCATTGAATGAGAAGGTGTGTCATATATATATATATATATATATATATAAAAATATATATATATATATATAGGATTTTTATATTCTAAAGGCTCTTTATATATACACACCTTCTCATTCAATGGTTTTTCTTTATTTCTTTATTGATTTTTTTTCTACATTGTAGATTAATATTCAAGACATCCAAACTATGAAGGAACACATATGGAATTATGTGGTAAACAAATAAATGCTCAACAAACCAGAATATGTTTTATATTTTAGATTCTTCAAAGCAGTTGAAACTTTTGACTGGTGCTGTACACAATAACATGTTCGCCTCCGCTCACTGTTCACACAGTCTGTTACAGTTAGAAGCTACAGTCTTTCTTAAATAGTTAGATTTTTGTTAATATAATATTTGTGTCTGACCAATGTGTAAACTTCTTTTTGTCTTTCTAGGATCTGGAGGATGTGATCCAGAGGAGCAGAGAGGTCAGTTTAGTTTGTATGGTCAAAACAATGGAAATTCACCATGCACACACACACACACACACACACACACACACACACACACACACACACACACACACACACACACACACACACACACACACACACACACACATGATAGTAACATGATGAATTTGAAGCCATGCTGAGTTATTGACCTCTGAAGGAAAATGTGACAAAAGACATTCAAGTGTGTGTGTGTGTGTGTGTGTGTGTGTGTGTGTGTGTGTGTGTGTGTGTGTGTGTGTGTGTGTGTGTGTAGGCCGGGGTTAAGACTCTGGTCGCCGTTACAGAAGAAGTCGGAGAGTTTGACAGAGTTCTCCAGCTGCAGGAACGGTGTGTATGCCTTCAGTGTTATGTCATAAATTCTAATAAACCTGTATAATAAAGTGTGCTTTATAGAGAAAGGAATGACTGCATAAAAATACCAAGATAAAAGACTGGCAGCAATTTAGTTCATTTTATAACACTTTGATAATCCAGAGGTGAAGTTATAAAACTATTATGAAAACAAATAAGGGAGTAGAGATGCAAACTACAGATATGTAGGAGCTCATTAAACATGACATCATAGTGCAAAACATATAGAAAGGAAATGAAGACAACAAATGTGTTCAAGGTAAATAAACAATAAAAAGATATTCAGATGTAATGCATACAATAATTGTTCTCTGTGGTCTAACAACCTCATATTCTGCTTGGTCATTTAATTTTACATTTGATTCATAAGCTAATGTGTTTAGCACTTTCACTGGTACTTTTCAGGGTAACTGCACTTGTCAGATCAATGTAGTCAAAAGTAAACTAAATGTAAAGAAGAGCGATGTTCCCGTTGTCCCGTACAGCTGCTCCCAGCTGGACCACATTGTGTTTGTTATTCAGGCGGTTACAGTTGAATCTTCCTCTCACAGTTATCCGGATCTGGTGGCTCCATGTTTCGGCCTCCATCCTCTGCAGGGCGGCGAGGGCCCCGAGCGGCGCAGCGTGAAGCCTCAGGTAACAAAACAGTCTGCAGCTCACCCGTCTGAGGAACACAGGAGGTGAGACAGAGGCCTCTGGAGGAGATGAGGATGTATTTATTTTTCCTTTTAGGACATTATGGAAAGTACAAAATATAACGACATAAACTTTGGCCTTTCTGGATGTAGAAATAGGGAGTTGCTCCACATAAAGTCAAAGTTTCATTAAGACTTTCACAACTTAAAAACACTTTTGCTTTCGTCTTTCATAACTTTAAATCTGTAAATAAAACATGCACAAGTCAAACAATGTCTGATCATTTTAAAGGAAAATATGCAACAATTTCCTAAAAGACAATATAGAGACTGATAAAACAATAATCACCCTCTCACTCGGAAGAACCGGAGGTTGCTCCGTGTTTATAAGCGATGAGGAAGCGAAAGCAAGAGTGTCTGAAATTTAAAAACTTCATATTTTATGATATCCTGATACCAAGCATAAGCAGCACAGCCCTTAAGAAGCATGCAGTAGAGATAGGCCTCTGAAAAATACCAGACATCTTGAGGAGGGAAACTGATTTTCAATCAGATTGTTATGTCTAAATGCTTCCTGATAACGTTTCAGTTCCTGCTGCAAGAAAATGTGCAGAAAACCCAAACGAGTATCTGATTACAGTTCCAGGAAGTAAAACAAAACAAGAGTTAAAGGGAGTTAAGAGGCAAATTGTCCTTTCATTATGTTTTTTTGCTTTTCATTCCTGAAAATAACTATTCTCTCTTTCTTTATCTACTCTCCTAACTTCTGTGATGCACTTTCCAAACATGACAGCCTGTCGTGTGTTAATGCTGCTTCTGGATTAAATCAATTAACAAAATATCTTGAATCGGGTTTAAAGGAAACTTCCTATTTTTCCTCAGGATCTGGATGCTGCCCTGCCTCAGTTCTACAAACACAGAGAACGCCTCGTCGCTATTGGAGAGGTAGATCCCACACACACACACACACACACACACACACACACACACACACACACACACACACACACACACACACACACACACACACACACACACACACACACACACACACACACACGAGGGCTGCACATCTATGGGCTTAATGATAATCACTGTTATTGTCTATTGGATTAGTTGTGAAGCCCACACACACACACACACACACACACACACACACACACACACACACACACACACACACACACACACACGCTAGTTTGTACTTCTATACCTGTTGCACCAGAGCTGAAAAAAACATTCCTCAGCTCCTTACTGCCACTTTAATCAAACTCTTCTTCTAATCTTGAACCCAAACTGAAGTCTTAACCCTCAAACAGCCCTTCAGAAGAATGAGTACAAAGTGTCCTGACTGTCAAGGTCGAAAACATGTGGACCCCACAAAGATATGAAGCCGCACACACACACACACACACACACACACACACACACACACACACACACACACACACACACACACACACACACACACACACACACACACACACACACACACACACCACCATTTTACACACACTGCTAAAACGTCTCACATGTTCATCAACACACGCTCGTTGACGGATCCTGACTTTAATGGTGAAGTAAAGCAGATTAAAGCAGTTAAAACTCCTAATCTTCCCTGTGAGGAAAGGTCAGCCACAATCCACCTCATGCACTTACACACACACACACACACACACACCCTTGACTCTGCAGCTGCCTGTGGAGGAATGTGTGTGTTTGTGGGAGCAGATTTCAGGCACCACAGGGCTCAGATCAACAGTCCCACACGGACTCCTGTCTCCATAAATGTTATTTTAGCGGATCGGGTTTGAGGCTCAGCGAGACCCGCCCCCCTTTGACTGCTGTGAGAAGCAGCGGTGGAATGAAACTAAGTTTATTTTGCTCAAGTACTTTACTTTAGTCCAAATATTTAGATTTTCTGCCACCTTCTATACCTCCTCCACGACACATGAACTACACTGCGACACATAAATATTGTACTTTTTACTCTACTACATCTTTTTCCTCATCCATCTAACAAGTAAACATTTGAGAACCTTGTCATTGTAATATAACAAGAATAATTCCACAGCTCTTATGCGGCTCTCAAAGTTTCCAAATGGCTTCTGGGACACGATGAGTGACATCATCGTCTGCTTTTGTCTCCAGATCGGTTTAGACTTCACGCCGTGGTGTTCTCCATCTCAGCAGGACAGAGACGACCAGATGTGTGTCTTCATTAAACAGCTTCACGTCGCCAAAGAGCTGGACCTCCCCGTGTGAGCAGCACAGTAGAGCAGAATAACAAACTCTTTTCTTCTCTAGTTCGTTGGCTGTGCTGCTGCTGAGCCAAAGAGGTTGATTTGACTTCATTTGAATTTAAATTTGCATAGAAACACGTGATTCCACAACTCGGCAAACTTGTTTTCATGCTGATTATACAAGCACTCATTGTTGAACAGGTATGCGTGAGTGAATATTATAATAACGCAATAAATTAAAACTCATACTTCCAAAAAAATCACAAATTACACGTTGATAAAATCCACCAGTTTTCTACTTTTCTCTCTTATTGTGAAATAAATGAATGACTCTTCTTCCCGTTTTCTGCACAGGAACGTCCACTCCCGATCAGCTGCTAAGGTCGCCATAGAGACCATGAGAGAACAAGGTGTGTTTCCTGATTCATTTCCCTTATTTTATACATAATACATAAGACATTTGGAGGTAACGATCGTCTGCTTTTCCGTCAGGTATCAGTCGAGCTCTGCTTCATAACTTTGCGGGGAAGCCGTCGGTCGCTCTGGAAGGCGTGAAGGCCGGTTACCTTTTCTCCTTCCCACCCGCCGTCTGCAGGAACCAACAGGTAGGCCTGAGCTCACACGTCTGCTGGGTTTGATACGTTTTTAAAAGAAAACAGATTTATTTTACAAGCCGTAAGGAAAGAAAAACATTTAACAAACTGTCAGAGATTGTTTCATAAATAAGTTAAAGCCGTAGACTTCACATCTTTTAAATCAGAATATGTTGTCTGATCCCTGTCTGTCACACCACCTCGATCATAAATGGAAAAGTCCTGACTTTAAAAATGATCTCTAGAAGAGACTGGGAACCCAGAAATAAGTGCAAACATCATCAAAATGTTCTTTGGTCTTATCGGAAACAAAATCCATAAAACCTAAGCTGAACTTTGGTCCATCTGCAGTCGTATAAAAATGTACAGACAAGGTACGGTATGTTCTCTCTGACATGTGATGCACTATGGGTAAAAAGAAACCACTTCATTTAAAGAATACAGGTTATTTAGCAATACTAGAGTAGGAGACAACATGTGGAGTTATAATCTTAGTTATAGTGCTAGTTTTTATTAGTGGATGGAAAGTTGAACTAGAAGAGCTCTTATTGTGAAAGTCTTACTCATACTAGTACTGCTTACTAGCAGAAGAGGTTGTTGTACTTAGTAGTGCGTAGTATTAGAAGGTGGTTCTCCCCATAATAGTAGCAGCAATATTACGAGTAGTTGCAGCATATTGTACCTTAAATATGTCGTAATAACAATGTATTGTGTTGTCACCACAGTATTACAGTTATTTATAAACATTTAATGTTTTATGTTAGAATAAGTTTTAAATGAAGAGTGACAATAGTCGTAAAAAAAAGGGATATTCCTATAACTGGAGGATATTAAGGCCTAATGACTCCGTCCATCATAATGAAGACAACAGATTTGTATATCACCATCCAGAGGGACAAACTGATCAAGCAGATCCCGCTGGAACACATCTGTCTGGAGACGGACTCTCCTGCACTGGGGCTCGACAAGCATGTGAGTTTCAAATGTTTAAATCTCATCACGTTCAGACACTTCAACACAGCTGTGTCTCTTCTCCAGATGTTTTTTAATCTCTTTCTGTCTCCCAGGAGAGAAACGAGCCCCGTAACATCGTTCTGTCCTGCCGGTACATCGCTGACGTCAAAGGTGTGTCGCCGGAAACCGTTCAGCTCATCACCGCAGAAAACGCACACAGACTTTTCCCAAAAGTTAAAGCTAACATGCCGTACTAACGTTTCTGAAACGGCCTGAGGGTGGCGCCAGAGGCAACTTAAAGTTACCACGAGGAACTTTGAACTGGTGATGAATCAGAGGGCTCCGGCGGGAAGAGGAAAGCTCTGCTCCCGGCAGCAGCAGCGCCTCCTCTTCCTCCTCCTCCTCCTCCTCCTCCACCAC
Source organism: Anoplopoma fimbria (assembly GCF_027596085.1). Classification (NCBI taxonomy): domain Eukaryota; kingdom Metazoa; phylum Chordata; class Actinopteri; order Perciformes; family Anoplopomatidae; genus Anoplopoma; species Anoplopoma fimbria. The sequence goes on from NC_072466.1 coordinate 2,649,748, forward strand.
GCTGCTGGAGACCCAGGCCGTATTTCTGGACCCGCTGGAGAAAAGGGAGGCAACAATAGATCCAGAACCAGGACTGAGGGGGGCAGACTGTCAGACCCTGCTGCAGTAAAGTGAGAGGTTTTCTAAAGGGACTCTGGTGCTCAGAAACACTACCACTTTAGGCCACAGGGACCGCCAAAGTCAACACAAAATGAGACTTCCTCCTGTTAACTTTAACTAAAAAATGCATTTTAAGCACATAACCTAAAATGTTGCTGATGATAGCGTGTTAGCATGAAATCATTTGCATTTAGCTCAGTGTACAGCAAGGGCTCACAGGGATCGAGACATTTGTGTTTTTGAGGCATTTTAATGAAACAAAGTGAGGCATGAGTGGAACTTTAGACCTGCTGGTGGCTCAAAATACAGAAAAGTCATTAATAATTCAATGACCATGGACGGCTGCCGTTCTAATACTGGATGAGATTTTTCACTCTGGACCAAAGTTCATTACATTAGTCATGTTACACAGGAAGATACATACTAGTTGATTCTTTTTTTAAAAGACAGGTGGAAACAAATACAAACAAGGCAAAGATGAAAACTCCTGTAACTCTTATGAATAGATCCTGTATTATGATGCATTCTGGACATTGAACATTGAAGTTTCTTCAGGCCCCGTGTGTGTGTTTGTTGACGCCTACACCAGGTGTGATTGACCTGGAGAAGAAGAACAAAGGCATAAGAGACAAATAATGTTGTTATTATAATATTAATACAAGATCCGTACAGTTTATATAAACAAATTAATTATAAATGATGTGCATTACTACTGGTTGATTTCCAAAGAGTACCATACTTTAGGAAATTTGGAAATATTGGATCTTTAAATTATTATCAATAAATGTTTTTGCACTAAATTCCCAAATTACACTCAAGATAATAAATGTGTAACACCAAGATAGCCAGATGGTGAGGGTCCTAACCCATAAATAAATAAATAAACACTAACTCCAATGTCTGTTCTTCCAAATAACAGTCTTAGCAATTACATAAATACATTAAACAGTTAAAGTTCTGTCATGAACTGATGCTACTATCACAATGTAAAACTCCATTAATCAAGATATTAACTCCCTCCAGGCCCTCACAACTTCTTAGAGATGTTAATTATGGAATATAACATGTTTGCACTGAAGACCTTCCCATGATGTCAGTGACACCTCCAGGCTTCTTACTGCTCTCTCTGAAGTGTCTTCTCTCCAGGAGCTGGGAGGGGGGCTGCAGCTCTCTGCGGGCCGACCTTGGCTGCTGTCCGGCGGTCATGGCGGTGAGGAGGACCGGGCTGGTCTGCAGGTGGCTCTGGTAGTGTCTCCTCTGGGTCAGCTCCCAGGACTGCTGGGGGTTCACCTCCACCTGACACCACGTCTCCCTCCGCAGGTTGAGCTCCAGGAGAGCCCGCTGCTCAGCTCCAGACATCCTGGGAGGATTTTTTATTTTTTTATTTATTTATTTATTCCTTCTTGCTATAAATTATCCAAAGTGTAGTCAGTCTGTGAGGCTCCTTTCCATAACAAAGAGGAACCTGATGAAGAAGAGCATCCATAGATATGTTATGTGTGTAAGGATGAGCTACTCTGCTGAGAGTTTAAAACACATGAGGAGGTTCTGTCTCATAAACTTACATTTTTGAAAAACATTGATATATTTTTTTGTGTCTTGATTGTTTTATCAAACACACTAGCTTTAAAAAAAACAGACTAGGTTTAAAAACTCAATCATTTCTTTAAGAGAAATCAATTTCTGTACAATACACTTAATATGAATAAAAAGCTATCCATTGCATTGAATTGCATTGTCAATATATTTGCTCTCAAACCTGTTCTGTTTGTTTGCATAATACAGACACAACCCCATAATAACCCCATTTCTTAAATGACAGGATTCATCTCACTGTGCACTAAGAGCAATGTGCTCTTTTTTCTGCCTCCTCATGGTGCTTTGAAAAAGAGACAGAGTGAGAGCTCCTCATTCACAGAGGTTATTTGATCCTCCTGAGAAAGACCTACTTACAACAAAGGGATTTAGACTGCAAGATATATATATATATATATATATATATATATATATATATATATATATATATAATATATATATAAATATATATATATATATGTAAGGTCTAGGAAACATTTTTCTTTTATAAAAGATTCACATATTGGTAATTAAAATAATAAAGTTATTAATTATACCCCTTTATCCCTATTCTACTGATATATATATATATATATAGTAGTATATTCTACTGATATATATATAATAATTAAAAAATATATATATATAATAATTAAAAAATATATATAATAATTTAAAAAAAGAATAATGATTAAAAAAAAATTAATAAAATAATCTGCAGTCCTATTATACTGATATATATATATATATATATCAGTATAATATATATCAGATCCTATATATATATATATATATATATATATATATATCAGTAGAATAGGACTGAGTGCTGGAGTTGGCCTCAGCAAACAGTCCCCTGCATAATATACAAAGAAATATAGTCAAAAACGTTAGAAAGAAAGAATAAATACACCATCTCTGCACCGCATTTGACTCTAAAAATCTCCCTGTTGAGATTAATGAGTTCAATTAAAAAAGAAAGTAACAGTCAGCAGCTACTGAGCACCATAAATAAAGGTAGTGAAACTTTGCAGACCAACTGAACACCAACTTAAACTCTTGTTTTTGCTGAAGTCCAATGGTTTAACTTCTCCTCTGCTGTGATGTAGAAGTGTACTCCAGGTCACTGTGACATCAATAACACAAACCAGTTAAAATACTAATTCCCAGCCTGATATTCTGCCTTTCTTTAATGTTGGATCTGTTGAAACAATGCACATTTGTGTACAATAAGTGTGAGTTTCCTGTGGGATTAGACCTGTACCTGCAGTGGAGTCCCACTCGGTCAAAGGATGATCAGGATTAGAGGATAACAGGCTGAGCACATGGTCTGACTGATTCAGAGTAACAGGACCAAGCAGCAGGTTACAAGTCCAGAACACAGGGGTTAACATGTGTCATTTATTGTAATGTTCATTGCACAGGTTTTGGTTTATTCTTTGTTCAGACTAGTGGAAAGTGGCATCACATTAAGGTGTTTATTTCACTGCTTTGTCTATTTGCAGCTGTAGGTTTCTCTTAAACTCACCACTAGGGGATGCCTCATTTGCATATTCTAACAGGAAATAATTGCCTTATTATAACTGGGGACGTTTCATGGTGATATTTATGAATGAAATATTGCATTATCTGCCCCTTTATTGTTTTACATTCACATATAAGCATGTGTGACAACAAACGACGATCATGAGCTCAAACTGAGATAAAATATATATTTAATGTTTATGTATTTAGGCCTAAAACAAAAAAAAAATGCATGGTGACATTATTATATAAATCATGTGTCACAATATGATAAAAGACATGCATTTAATAAAAATAATAATGCATTTATAAAAGTGCAGTACAGTGTTATAACACCAGCTAACCACAGAGCAAACGGAAGGAAAGATGGTGATTAAACTGAATTATTACCATGAATGTTTTATTAATAATTACATTATGTGGGGTTGTAACTTCTCTGCACAAGCTGTGCAAGCTTCTCTTTTATTGATATATGAATATATTTATTTATATACACGCAGGCATACTGTGAGCTGTTGCTGCTTTCCTATTGGCTCATCAGAACTCATGCGACATCTTGTGCTGAACAAAAGATAGAGGAACCAATTCACAGAGAGAGAGAGAGAGAGAGGAACCGGATGTTCTCTGGAGTACTTAGTTCCTAAATGTATCCATTCTAAGTGCGCCGGTTCCATCCTCTCTCTCTGCAGAACATCCTCCCTGCAGAACCACACCAAGAGGAGGAGGAAGAGGAGGAAGAGGGAGGTATTATGGTGGCTGGAGAGCTGGTCCAGGAGCATGTGCGTCCAGACACAGGAGCACTTGGAGATGTGGAGCTCGGAAGAAGGTCTCCAGAACCAGAACTTTACGCACAGCCGACCCATGGAGAGGTTCCGACCCATGGAGAGAGGAGAGACAAGGAGCTGCTGCAGGAGGAGAGAGAGGCGATGCTGCCCAATGGAGGAGGAGGAGGAGGAGGAGGAGAGGAGCTGGAGACCAGGCTGTACCGACGCAGGTTCGCAGTCCTCACAGTGTTCAGCCTGTCCTCCCTGGTCAACGCCTTCCAGTGGATCCAGTACAGCATCATCACCAATGTCTTCACGCACTACTACCAGGTGGCCAATGACAAGGTGGACCTGCTCTCCATCGTCTACATGCTGGTGTATGTGCCTCTCATCTTCCCGGCCACCTGGCTGCTGGACAGGAAGGGTCTCCGGCTCACGGCCCTGCTGGGAGCCGGACTCAACTGCGCCGGTGCCTGGATGAAGTGCGCCAGTGTGAGTCCGGAGCGGTTCGGGGTCACCGTGGCGGCGCAGGTGGTCTGCTCCGTGGCGCAGGTGTTCATCCTCGGCCTGCCGTCCAGAGTCGCCTCGGTGTGGTTCGGGCCCGGGGAGGTCTCCACTGCGTGTGCAGGGGCCGTGCTGGGGAACCAGGTGGGTGGGGGGGGGTGGGGGTGGGTGTGTGGGTGTGTGTGTGTGAGTGTGTGTGTGTGTGTGTGTGTGTGTGTGTGTGTGTGTGTGTGTGTGTGTGTGTGTCAGTGTGTGTGGTGTGTGTGTGTGTGTGTGTGTGTGTGTGTGAGTGTGTGTGTGTGTGTGTGTGTGTGTGTGTGTGTGTGTGTGTGTGTGTGTGTGTGTGTGTGTGTGTGTGTGTGTGTGTGTGTGTGGGTGTGTGTGTGTGTGAGTGTGTGTGTGTGTGTGTGTGGGTGTGTGTGTGTGTGTGTGTGTGTGTGTGTGTGTGTGTCAGTGTGTGTGTGTGTGTTTGTGTGTGTGGTGGGTGAGGGTGTGTGGGTTGTGTGTGTGTGTGTGGGTGTGTGTGAGTGTGTGTGTGTGTGTGTGTGTGTGTGTGTGTGTGTGTGTGTGTGTGTGTGTGTGTGTGTGTGAGTGTGTGGTGTGTGTGTGTGTGGGGGGGTGAGTGTGTGTGTGTGTGTGTGTGTGGGTGTGTGAGTGTGTGTTTGTGAGTGTGAGTGTGTGTGTGTGTGTGTGTGTGTGTGTGTGAGTGTGTGTGTTTGTGTGTGTGTGTGTTTGTGTGTGTGTGTGTGTGTGTGTGTGTGTGTGTGTGTGTGTGTGTGTGTGTGTGTGTGTGTGTGTGTGTGTGAGTGTAGTGTGTGTGTGTGTGTGTTTGTGAGTGGGTGTGTGTGTGTGAGTGTGTGTGTGAGTGTGTGTGTGTGAGTGTGTGGAGTGTGTGTCTGCTAAATGACTGTAATGTAATGTAAGTGTGTGTGTGTGTGTGTGTGTGTCAGTGTGTGTGTGTGGGTGTGTGTGTGGGAGTGTGTGTGTGTGTGTGTGTGTGTGTGTGTGTGTGTGTGTGTGTGTGTGTGTGTGTGTGTGTGTGTGAGTGTGTGTGTGAGTGTGTGAATGTGTGTGAGTGTGCTACACATTATTTATAGGGCTATTATTAACAATGTGTTTAAGGTCCGTCATTGAGTGGAATAGTAGAGTCATGGAAGAATTGGATAGGAGGTGAAGAGAGATCAGCAGACAGTGGTGGAGTGTAACTAAGTACAGTACAATACATTACATTACATTACAGTCATTACATTATACAGTACAGTACATTAACATTACATTACAGTACATTTGACAGTCATTTAGAAGACGCTTTTATCCAAAGCGACTTACAATAAGTGTATTCAACATATTCAACCTTACCTTTGAGGTACTTCCTTCCTATGTATCTTACTTTATACTTCTACTCCACTAGATTTATACATAATTAATAAGTTATTATGTATTATTATAGATTATGATGCCCAGCAGTAAAGTAACGGGAATGATCTCCACCTTTACCAGCTGCAACATCAACGTGATGTATAGTGCATTAATAATTATAATATAATATATATTGTTCTGTAAAATTTGTGTTTTTACTTGTTGTGCTTTAAGTTTACTTCAATGCTAATACTTTTGTATTTTTAAATACATTTTTGAATGCAGGACTTCAGCGTGGTATTGCCACTTTTCCTTCAGTATAATATATGAGTATTACTTACAGCGCTGTCTGCCAGCAGAATAGAAGAGTAGAATAGAAAAGAGTTGTGGAAGAAAAAATTGAGTAAATCAATCAATCAATTTAAATACAATAGAAGATAATGAAATAAACAGAATGTTATCACCAAACCTTCAATTTAAATGTGTAATATGATAACACACTGCATAAAAACAACAGTAGAGTTAGTAAACATGTCTCTCTCTCTCTCTCTCTCTCTCTCTCTCTCTCTCTCTCTCTCTCTCTCTCTCTCTCTCTATGTCTCTCTATGTCTCTCGCCCCCTAGTTAGGAACAGCCATAGGTTTCCTGCTGCCTCCGGTTTTGGTTCCCAACACGCCCGATGACGTTGAACTTATGGGTCACAACATCAGCATCATGTTCTACGGCACCGCTGCTGTGTCCACCGTGCTCTTCATCCTCACTGTTATAGGTACGCACACACACACACACACACACACACACACACACACACACACACACACACACACACACACACACACACACACACACACACAACAGCCTTCCGTGCATTAAAGCTAGGGTGGGTATTAATTAATTAATTTCTTTACTGTAATATTTGGCAAAACTGTCCTAATAGCCAGTCAGCTATATGTAGGTGAAGTGCTCTGAGAATAGCCTTCCGTGCATTAACTTTGTGCCGCCGTCTGCTCCAGTTGCTGCTTATTTGTGGTTCTTTTACCTCAAAGTCACATGAGGTGACCACAGGAACAACTGCACAACAGATGTGTGTGTTTGTGTGCTTGTTCCTGCACTCATGAGGACCCAGATGTCCTCACAAGGATGGAAGATATTCCAGACATTTTGCCGCTCCTTAAATCTGTAAGTGACCAGTTCAGGATTAAGACTTGAGTTACGGATTCAATTTAGAATAGGATTCGGTTCAGGGTTAAGGAAAGACCTGAGGTTAAGTGTTCTGGTTCTATGTGTCAACACTGCATTGTGTTTTGGAGAGGAAGAGGGTGGGGTTGGTGGTGGGTGGAGAGGGTAATGTGGTTGTTTTAGATGGGCACCATCACCTTCTGGTTTGACATGACAATATGCAAACATGTTGAAACAGAGGATTTCAGTTTGAACCAGCAGGTCAAACGCAAAGAAACCCTCTGAGCTCAACACAGGAGTTACAGGAGAAGGTCAGTGTCTCCTCCTCCTCCTCCTCCTCCTCCTCCTCCTCCTCCTCCTACACCGACACCACACTGCTGGAGACCCAGGCCGTATTGCTGGACCCGCTGGAGGGAAGGGAGGCACAGGAGAACCAGAACCAGGACTGAGCGGGTCAGACTGTCAGACCCTGCTGCAGTAAAACGAGAGGTTTTCTAAAGGGAGTCTGGTGTTTAGAAACAATACCGCTTTTGTCCACAGGGACCGCCAAAACGTCTGGTAACTTTGCTTCCGGTACCCAGCAACTTTAGAAACCTCATGCATTTAACATCTTTTAGCCTATATTTAAAAGTTAAAGGTGTGCACTTTAAGAGAACAAGTGAGAGACTAAATCTATGAAGAATGTTGTGCTCTTTAATTTAAACAATTGAATCATATCATTGGTTGATGAGAAAAATGTTGTATTACTTTCAGAGATCAAAACACTTGGTAATGAAAGTCCCCATTACTCAATAATGAACAGTTCTCTGTATTAACTCGGAGGAATAATCGTGTCTGTCTTAAAGAAAAAAGGTTACAATAAAGTATTTCTGGGGATTAAGTTATGATTATATTTTTACTAAAGCAGACTAGAGAATAATGCAACCTGCTTTGTACACTTAACCAAGCCAAGTGATTATTTATAGTACTTTCTCTTGTTCAATATGGGCGTTAAAGCACACATTAATAACCATGAAACACTCCACAGACACTGAACTCCAGACTGCAGAGTGCAACAGATCGCTATGGAAACAGGCTTCTAGGACCCAGTACTTAAATGATCAGGAACTTCCTGGTAGAAATGCAGCTTCAGAGGCTTTAGAGTAAGCTAACCCAAACTGTCTCTTATGTGTCCCTACAGTGATTAAGGACCGCCCCCCCCTCCCTCCCAGTCACGCCCAGGCCGTCCTACCAAGCTCCCCCACCGAAGATTACTCCTACAAACAGTCCATCGTGAACCTGATGAAGAATAAAGCGTTTGTGTTCCTGCTCATCAGCTACGGTGGGTGTGTGGAGAGACGTTCATGGGGGGCCACGTTAAGGCCCTCTGTCTGCCTCTAGAACCTCACGGCACATGCTGAGTCACGTGATTCCTCCACAGCTCGCCGGGTTCATAAATGATCCGTCACACTGTCGGGCTGACTTTTTCCTTCTGCATCTCACAGGCCGACTTTAAAGAAAAGGGCTTGGCCATATTTAATGTCATGTACTTTATTGAGCTGCAGGCGTAATGACTCGCACTCTGTAACTCGGCAACAGCCAATCAGGGACGCAGACACTCGCAGACAATTTCCTGACAAAGACAGACACAGTTGTATAAGGGAACAAATGTACTCTCTATAATAATCATAATGCATGAGTCCGTGTCAGAGAACCACAGTAAAGCCTGTTGCTGTTTTTTGCATTTTGAATTAGATTTGAAAACATTAAAACATATTAATCATGTTTAAATCAGCTTATAGACTCTTTGTTTCTGTTTGTCTGCAGGTATAATGACTGGTTCCTTCTACTCTGTCTCAACACTACTCAACCAGATGATCTTGGCCTGCTATGCGGTAAAAAGAACGAGCGAATGAAAACAAACAGCTTAATCTTGTGCTGTTGTATCTATGATTGGGAATAGGGCTGCTCCTTCTGAGTGGATTAACGGACTAATTGGTCGTTTTGGTCTCAGACGACAAAGACTTATTTTCCCATTAGTCGTTTATTTATGATTATTTCATGCTGAATGAGAAGTTTTCAAAAAACTTCTCTGATAAACACAAGATTTAAAGTGGTGCTTTTCTGCGATTCTCAAAGAATTTCTTTGGTAAAGGACAGCTCAAATCATTTTTATGGCATCAAAAATCTTAATTTAAGTTCCATTTTTATTCTTATTCCAGAGTTTTTAAACTCGTTGGTCCAGAGAGAATAACTGGAATATGAGATGGATTGTGATCTGCAGCCGTTGGAAACAGGAACCAACAACAAAGCAACAGCACAACACACACAAGTCCTGGCATGACTGCAGATACAAATCAAACGGACATAAAACAAGATAAATAAATCTATCTGTGTCGAATGCTGCAGATCTTCTCTCAACCAGTTAAACAACTTTTCCACCATTTACCTGTTTTATTTTATTTATTTAGATTTTCCTTTTTATGTTTAGAATGTACATAAAGAAGAAACTGGACGGAAAGACAGACAGAGAGAGAAAGAGAGTTATTGAGAGAGAGAAGAACAAAGAAATGTCTGATGGCTTTGATGAGACATGAGCTTATTGTCTGAGTTCATTAGCTGTGTTCACGCATGCCTGCTGCCCACCACAACACACACACACACACACACACACACACACACACACACGCACACACACACACACACACACACACACACACACACACACACACACACACACACACACACACACACACACACACACACACACACACAAAGCAGACCGACATAGATAAAGACTGATTCACTCTCATACACTTTCTCACACACGCACACACTGACTGACGAACGGAAAGGCTGGTTCAGTTTCTGCTTTTCTTAGCAATTCACACTATCCCTGTCACACACACACACACACACACACACACACACACACACACACACACACACACACACACACACACACACACACACACACACTTAGAGATGTTCACCCTTGCATGAACTTATAAAACTCTCTCAGATGACTTAACGGCCCTCTCCCACCTAGAAGAACTGTAAATCCCTGACCCCCCCTCGAATCACCATATACACAACTTACAGAACATGTGACCGTCTCATAGTCCATCTGTAAGATTTGACGAGTTTAAAGCTGCACAAGAAGCTTTTTAGTCAGCTGTTTGTTCCCTCATTAATATATCTCCTCTCCTCTCCTCAGAACTCGGAGTTGAATGCTGGGAGAATCGGTTTGACTCTGGTTGTTGCTGGGATGGGCGGCTCCATCCTGTGTGGCGTGTGGCTGGACCACACCAAGACATACAAGTAGGCAACACGGGCACACACACTTTCCCCTACTGTTCGTTTAAGGCTGCCGTCTCACGGAATTTATAAAGCATCATGTTATACCACAGACTGTTTATAAGAAGTGGACGTCGTCATCGTGAGGTCACCTGTTGGGTTTGTTGGACTGCGGTTTTGAAGCCTCAGAATTCAGCCTTTTGGCCGTCGCCATCTTGTTTTTTTGCACTCGAGAAGATGAGGAGACATTTTTAGGAAACTAAAATGTTACAATTAACTTTTATGAACTGAAATCAAACTGTGAAAGGGTTAAAGCTTTAACACAAAAACATACACAACTCCCAGAGCGGACAACGCTGTGGTAGCGTCCTGTCAATCAGTGTGAAGCCCCGCCCTAAAGCATACTCTGCTTTATGGTCTGTTTGACTCTAAATGGAGCATCATTTACTAAATGAACATCATGCTGTATTGAAGAAGACTTGAAACTAGAGATTGAGACCATAAACTCATGTTTACAATGTTTACTGAGGGAATAAATCAAGAGAGAAGTAGAGTCATTTTCTCATAGACTTCTATACAACCAGAGGAGTCGCCCCCTGGTGGACAGGAGAGAGAATGCAGCTTTAAGACATGAAGCATTGGCTTCAGTTTTCAGAACCGGAGGTTGCCGCCTGTGTTATACACACAGAATGTATATAAGAAGTGAACATAGTCATCGTGACGTCACCTATTGGCATTCCAGTTCATCCCAAAGGTGTTGTATGGTATTCACGTCGACCTCAGTGTCTGCAAAAACATTTCTTTATGGAGCTTGATTTGTTCAGGACACTGTAATTGTAACAAAGGAAAGGGTCTAATTAGTAGTTTATCATTGATTGCCGTAGCTTTAATATTTCTCTTCATTGGAGCTAAGGGACCTAGAGCCTTGAAAAGGTGACCCAGAATGGCGTGTCCACATACTTTTGGCCATGTAGTGAAATATAAGAGTCATGTAAGATGCTTGTGTGAGAATGAAACAAGTCGTCCAGCTTGGAGGGTAGATGAGGTGAAATGAAACCTGAGACACCGAAGATGAAGGGAGCTAAGTGAAGATAAATCCTGACCCACCCAGACATGTTGGAGACAGGACATTCTAGCTCTGCAAGCAAAGTTTAATGAGCCGTCATAGTTTTTTTTAGATAAAATCAAAAGAAATGGAATTACGTTCATCCATAGAATACCAACTGATAGGTGACTGAAATACTGTCAATCACTGTAGTGAAATAACACTGCCATGTGGTGTTTTACAGGATGACGACGCTGATCGTGTACGGCCTGTCGTTTCTGGGCATGGTGGTCTTCACCTTCACCCTGAAGCTCAACAACATCATTCTGGTCTTCTTCACGGCTGGAGCTCTGGGGTACGACTGGAACCAAGTCACTGAATTTATACATTTTCTTCACGTTGTGTGTGTGCACGTTAGATAGATACTTCATGTCTCCAGGCTGCTCGTGTCGTATTACCCCAGTTTGACCTTGAAAGCAGGGCGACCTTGTAAACCATCTCCAGTTACGTCAGAGGGCTCATAAAGACCAAAGACACTGCTTAGCATTCCTTCACACTTTATGTTCATAAACAGCATTGACCTTCACATGGAGATGTCTACAATGCAAGTATTTATAACAGGAGTTTGGAGCTGTGTGACAGTTTGTAAACAGATGTTTTTATGTAGTTTTCTGTTAAACTCAGCCCCCATTTACTTATATTTAGTAAAGATTTTTCCATTTTTATCTCCGCCAGGAAGATCATGTGATCAGTTGTGTTTGTGTGTGTGTTCGCCAGTGAGTGTGCACCTCCTTATCTGTCCACGGCTAATCTTGCATTCTCACCTTTTATTGCCTGTTTTATACTGCCATTGACTACCTGCTGACTCCTAGATAGTAGTGATCTCCAACCACCCATCTGCTATTCTAAAAATTCATATATATATATATATATATATAAATATGAATACATGTAAAAAATATGAATAATCTCAAAGGGAATAGAACAGAGGAGAAAAAAAAATCAGTTTGCTGGAAGATCTGAATAATTAGCCCAAAATTTGAATATAAAGCATCTAAATGAATTGCTGTTTTAGTAAATTATCAACAAACAAAACTACATTCATAGGTAAAATATATCTACACATCCAGATGTTTAAATGTATGATTATAGAGCTGCTAAAACAGATTGTCCCTTGTTTTTCTTTCCCCCCAAAAATGCTGGGATTCAAACTGTTAACTGTATCTTTAACCCTCTTTAACCGTTAGGCTGCATCACTCTACAGTTTCTTTCTAATCCCACAACTACTCAATCCTGCTCTCAAAACAAATAGTCCTGAAACAGGGTGTCAGTTCTGTCTCTTTATCTCAATTTGTTGTAGGTTCAAACACACCTGCTGTAGGTACCAAGCAGGTGTGTTTACATATAAATATAAATACATCAAAGTCCACATTTACAAGTCGCATTGGAATTACATTTCAAAACCCCTCCATATCGGATTTGTCAAAATCACATGACGGGTGTTTTAACAAGTAAATAAAATTGTCATACTACAACACAGACAATAATATTTCCGTTTAAACTTATTGTTCCAGGTTCTTCATGACGGGTTACCTTCCTCTGGGCTTTGAGTTCGGAGTGGAGATCACCTACCCAGAGTCTGAAGGAACGTCGTCAGGACTCCTCAATGCTTTTGCTCAGGTATCACCAAGGTTCTCCAAAGTGTCCTTAAGGTTCTACATGCAGAACTCTCACATCCACTAACCATGCATTTGTATGTGTGTGTGTGTGTGTGTGTGTGTGTGTGTGTGTGTGTGTGTGTGTGTGTGTGTGTGTGTGTGTGTGTGTGTGTGTGTGTGTGTGTGTGTGTGTGCAGATGTTTGGGATCATATTCACTCTGATTCAGGGCAAACTGATCACAAACTACAATCCCCTGATTGGAAATATCTTCCTCTGCGCCTGGATCTTCCTGGGAATACTGCTCACTGGTAGGCTGCATGTGTGTGTGTGTGTGTGTGTGTGGAAATGTGTGTGTTCATCTGTGCATGTCAAACAGATGTATATCAGATGTAATATTTCCTTGTTTTATGTTTCAGCCTTAATTAAGTCAGAACTGAAAAGACACAATGTCAACATGGAGGCGGACAAGGATCACATGAAAGCAGTGAGTACACACACACACACACACACACACACACACACACACACACACACACACACACACACACACACACACACACACACACACACTCACACAGAGGTTTGACAGCAGACCACTTTCTTTGCACTGAAACATCCCCAGAAAAACATTCAGGGAAGTGAAAGTGTTGATGCCATTTTCATGACTAGAAATAGATTGTGGAAACTTTCATCTTCAGAAGCGTTTCCCTCAGAGCTACAGACAAAACATAGCAGTTTGTCACAGGAACAGTTACTTCCTGTTAGATGCGATCTGTAGGCTACTTGTAGTTTTCAGAACACGTCCGGATTTATTTACATTTGTTTGTAAATATATATTTCTGTGGAAATGTGCATGTATCTGGCATTGTGTTCTTTTCTTTCATTCTTCTCACGTCTGCCTTGTTGAACACTTTGCTGCTAAGCGTTATATAAATAAGCTTTATAATAACCAACCACACAAGATATGTTTTTAGATTAAACTTTTATTGCACAACATTAGACCGGTAGCCAACAATCTAGTGTTAATGAAGAAAATTAGAGCCAATCAGCTCTTCAGTTGTGCGACAGCAAGGTGTTTCCCATCATGCTCTGGGTCATACAGACAGTGGAGAACTGTCTCGACATCGTGTGGTTATTGTTGCCCACGTGTGCATGACAGATCAGCAGGACTGTTTCATCTCCAACGAGCCCTTTAACAGAGAACATCTGATCCATGATGTTCCCTGCTTTCTGTATCTTTGTATATCGGGTGACTTTCTGGATGATGGATTTCCTTCTGCATGCCTTTGTACATTTTCTCCTCCTTAACGTCTCTCATCCCGTCTTTCATCCGCATCCCGCCGGAGTGCCCTTTAGAGAGGACAGCACTTAGTCTGAATGTCTCTTTGTTCAGTATTTCTCCTCTCAGTGGCGTCCCATAGCGTGACCTTCTGACGAGACAGATTCTTGAACCCTCCTCTACTTTCTCTGAACAGATTCTCCATTCACTTTGGACATTAAGTCTCTTGAAGTTTCTGTTCAGGCGTATAAGCTTTCCTCGACACAAACAAAGCTATAAAACTTTATTTGGCTCTCACCTCGCTACCAGCTGATTATCTCTCTAATGATTTGTGAAGGTGCCTTACGAAGCACCCTTCAGACAAGCCAGAGCATTAAATCTGTTTCTGTTTCTGGACAACGGGTCTGAGTCACCGCTGAACTCATCAACTCATCCTCTCCCTTCCCTTCATCCCTAGCTCAGAGGTTTACAAATGAGGCTCTGGCTTCCCTGAGAGATCACTCTATCAAGTTTGACGTTTGAGACTGTGAGCTAGAAAAATGAACATCTCACATTTAGGTTTTGAGATTTTAGTTTTTGAAATGGATCACAAGCACTGCCTCATTTCACAGGGTCTTAAGAAACAAAACACCCACTCACAGATAAAGGGTATCCTTATTTATTATAGGTACACTAAAAACATGTCTCAGTTAGAAGCCATAATAAGCCAAAACTAACATCTGCATTTAGTCTGAGGTTGCTGATCATTTTAGGAAGAGCAGTTTGTCCAATTAAGTTCATATTTAATTAATAAGCGTCCTCTTAGCCTCATCAAGGTAATTACTGCTCCATTGAAATGTTTGAAATTTTTTATTTTTTTTGCCAAGCTCCATGATGCCAAGTCTAATCAAGCACGGACACGATCGTCAGTGGATTTACCAGCAGGGGGGCCACCAACGGGGCACAGAGGGCCAACGTTACCAGTCCAAACCTGCAGTGGGATCCTGGTCTCATCCTCCAATACACTTGCAAAGAAGATTACCTCCAATTGACTGAACTTTGGCTTTCATTATGGAGAGGTAGTTGTGTATTATATATAAAAAAAAGAAAAAAAAAAGCAGGCAACGTCATGCAGAAGATGCTCCAGTGCACTTTTCAAAGAAAAACAAGCTTCCAATTCCTACATCGCCATCAAAAGGTCGGCTGTAGTTGAGATGAAATACTCCAGGTGACGTTTTCATGTTTTGGAGTCTTGTCTGGAGTTTTGTCTGTGAGGAAGAACTAGAGAGCCATTCTGTTTGGTTTTGTACTGAGGCCACTGCACACTGCACACACTGCACAGGGCCAACGTCACCTGAGTTTACTTGAATTTGACTTCTTCATGCTCTGGACTGAAGTTGTGAAACACACTGTAAATGTTCATTTGATGTCTTGTTTTACGTACGACAGAAGTTATGTGGAACGAGTCAACACACCTGAAACCTGGTTTGAAGCTGCCTACGACAGGAAAAGAAGACATGAATCATGTTTTTTCTTCTGTCATGCTGCATGCATATCAGACACGCCAAGTAGCAGATAAATCATTTTGCATCTCCGTTACACTGGCCAGACTTTGTCATAAATGGTATGATAGTAAGTCTGAGGAGGTCTCGACTATTAGAGGTTTTTATTTGCACCTTTTTCCTTTTGACATTGGTTTACATGTTGATGTTGCTCTTTATTTGCTTGAATCCATAAAAAGCTGGAGTTTGCGCAAAAGAGTAAAATGTGTAGAAGAATTGTATTTGGGTTTTTGTTTACTGGGGTGCATCCCTGTGCTTTCCCCTCTTTTTCTTCCCTAAACTCACCACAAAGGGAGTAAAGGTCATTTAAAACGGCTTATTTGCTATGAAGGTGCTCTGACATAACACTATGCTTATGATTAAGATACTGACATTTGAGAAATAACCATCTGCAGTAGTAAAATACAACATGTGTTGTATCTGTCTGGCTTGTAAAATGTCCTCCCTGCACAAACCACAACGGACCAAACAAATATAAACAGTTTAGTGCACAATAAGAAAAAGCACGCACAACTACAGGCTTTACACCTACAGGTGTGATTGCAGATGAGTTTTTAATGTTGACCTCTGTTTATTACACCATGTAAGTCACAGCTGAGGGACGGGAGGACAGCGCCATCTAGTGGGTTTTCTTTAGTAGAAACAAAGAAAGCAAAGTGGACAGCAGAAGCACAAAAGAGTTCAATTGTTTTTCTAACAGAAAAAGATGCTAATTTAATCAATCTGTCTGATTGATTTTTTGTCGTAGAAAAGAATTCTGTTCATTTCGTAGCTTTCTTTAACCATTTGTACCTAAAAGTATACTTCATTTTTAGTTTGGTTGAATAAAAGTTGTCAACTCTTTAGTTTAAAAATAGATGCAAAATGAGTAATTAGTCTATTTGAAGTTGTTTATTTGACACATCTGACAGAACAGATAACGGCAAACTCAATTATTTTTGGTAAATGTGTTTTATTTATCTTTAACCCTTTTAAAAATGCAAAAAACCTGAAAAACAACCAGACTTTTATTTTTTTGGCTCCACATTTAGACTTTTATTTTTTGATTAAAAGGCAGCAGTTCCCCCTAATGGGATATTGTCATCTCCACACCAACAAGCTTCATGTCAACAAGTTCGCAACAATTTAAAATGAATCGTCAAAGAAACTATTAAATAATGGTACTTGGCAATGCCATGTTATTGCTATGAGTTATCTCGGGGCCTGATGGAGAATATTATCAAGTATTGACTATATGACATCAGCAGAGAAGCTTTTTGCTTATTTTGTGAGAACATACATTTAATACTTTTCTTAATGTTCGTTCAACATGGTCGCATGTTTCTCCAAACCACGATTAAATCTACTGTTTCTCTATTTATTTGGTTTTCTATTTTCAAGCCTTATTAATCTATTTTTAATGTGTGTCACAAATAAATACGATTAAAAAAGGCTTGGTTATTTCCTAAAGCACACAACACTTGTAAGCAGGTTCAATCCATTGTTGATTTGTTGACAATAAGAAAATGGAGAATATCATCAGCCTTATCCTTTAATCCTCCATGTATACTGACCCAAAACTGTAGTAGAGATACTTGCATTTGTGCTGATTGTTGCACTAAATGTATATAAGTATTTATAAATGTTTCATTGATCTGTGAAGCTGCTGTTGGGTTTTATGTCATTTTTTTAAGCAATCCAAACAATGTGGGATGTATAATTTTGTTTGCTTGTCATAAATACTGGATCACATTATACGCAGATGACATTACTCTGAACATTTCTGTTAGAATCAAAAGACACTGGGTGGAATCACAACAATAAAAGCATTTTACTCCAGTACTCTCCAATGATTTACTGCAATGTCTTTCCTCTTGAAGTATGCTCAACAATGGCATAGCGGTATAGTGGTTAGCATTGTCAATATAGGTGGAGACAGCTGAAGGATTAAATGCCTTTCCATAAGTATCTTTAAATCTTTTGGATATTGTCAAAACAAATGCTTTTAATGTTTTGTGCAGCAAAAGCAACCATGTTCTTCAAACCTTTACATTTTGGAGACATAACCTTTAACCTGAGAATGACATGCTAACAACTTGATATAGTAGAATATGCCATGTGTGTTTAAACATAAAACGATCTCAGGTTTCTCAGATCTTACCTGCAACCATTACAAATGTGGAAGAATTTCTAAAATGACATTAACGGCCTAAGTAAATCAAATGAAGGAAGTAAAATGCTGCAAATAATGTTTACTCATTGTGCCTAGATGCAGATGATAACATAATGAATGTTTAAGCATTACCGACACACACACACAGCTTCCTCAGAAATGCTGGGACTTAAATTTCACTGAGAGAAATAAACCAGTGTGCTTTTTTAAGACTTTAGCATAAACTGCCTGATGACACATGGTGGTGCTCTAAGGCTGCACACACAGACACCTATACTGAAATAATCTCCCATGTATTGTTTGGATAATTTTGAGAGGCTGGGGAGAGACTGATTTTGGAGACTTAACATTTGATTTGTATTTAAGGAACCGCATAAACTGGTTTAAGTCCTATTTATCAGATTGTTTTCAGTTTGTTAATGTCATCAATTAATCTTGATAATCCTAATTACCTTATATATGCTTCCTTTGGGGATTCTTATTAGTAAAACTCTAACTTCCATTGTTATGCAGACGATACCCAATTTTATCTATAGATCAAGCCAGACGAAACCAACCAGTTAGCTTAACTCTAAGCATGCCTTAAGGCAACACATTCTCACTCCTAACTCATTAAATACTGACCCTTTGTTAGTGGCTCCAGCTTCAAACTATAACCGTCTACGTACCCCTCTAGTGTCATCTCTGGACGTGGCAGAGGCGGCGTCAGTTTCCACTCGGTACATGAAAAGTGTGTTTTCAAAATAATCTTCAGTCTTCACAGAAAGTTGTGTTTAGGCATCAAGAGTGTAGATGATGTTAACTTGACCAACGACCCACATGACTAATGAGTGGCGTGACAAAACAGCAGTCCTGTGTTTGTTTGACTCATCAACCTCAGTTTGTGGACTTTCTCACTCTTTATATTAGTCATCGGTTGCTATGACTGTCTAATAATGACACCCTTTGGTTTACATTGGAGTTACTTGAAAGCATAATGATGCTAAAGGATGTCTTTGGATGTCGGTATCCGAAGCCAAGTGGCACTGACCAACCGCATGTATTGATGAGTTGGGAGTTATTGTTACTATTGTTGCTGCTGTGTATCTCTATCGCTCTCTCAAGTTGCTACACGTAAAAGGGGATTTTTTCCTTGCCGCTGTCACTCCAAAGCATGCTCACGGGGTAATATTGGGTCTCCGTAAATGAAAGAGTATGGTCTAGACCTGCTCTATTTGAATAGTATCATTACTGCTCTTGAGTTGGGGCGCTATGTGAATAAAGTTGACTTTAAATTGGCCTGACTTGAGGCTGTGTCACAAGTGTTTTTACACAGAAACTCATCCACAGGAAGGCAGTTTCATCATCAGCTACAGCTAAGTATGAGACACAAAAAGCCTCACAGAGCACATTTGTTTCCAGAGAGCAAACAGAGAATGGTTCGACTGGCGTTAATCCTGATTTCTGTGCTTCAGTTTAAAGGTAACTGCTCTGATTTACTTTTGTTGTTTAAATGTTATCTTTTTTACAAAATGTACATTATCATTATTATCATTATTGCCTGGAAATATTTAAACCAGTACAGAAAACAAAAATAACTATTTTTTATTTTTTTTCTCAATCGTAAACTGATGAATTCTGCCAATAACATAAAGAGAATACAAGTGTTTTGAAATTAATAGAATAATGTAGTCTATTAAAAAAAAGTCTGTAAAATGTGTGGTGCACTGTACTATAACAGTTTCACCCGACAGTCGAACATAAAGCCAAACGTGCTATTTCCTCCCGCTACTAAAAACTACAATGCCCAGCTGTTTGAGGAAATAGCTGTGCCTCTTCAAAAAGGATGTGACATGTTTTCAAAGATTTACTGCTTCAGTAGGAACCAATAAGCTTTGGGGCTGAGAGCCACAGTAGGGATGTTGAAGAAACTGAGAGACCAACATATCATTTATTTTTTAAACCTTTTAAGGGAAAGTCAGAGGGATATCGACAAAGTTCAATTTCTAAATAAGAATAAGTCGGCCTTTGATCAGACAGGTTTTCACTGGGTTTTCTCTCACATTAATCTGACAATATGCTCACACAATCTCGTTTAAATATTCATTGCTTGATAAAACATGCAAAATCTAAAATGCTACAACAGAATGTATTGGTTTATATACAGTCTATGTGTACACTAAAAAAGGGACGGTGACATCCAATGGCGTTAAGCGAGAGTTTGATAAGATTGCGCAACCTTTATGGCCTGTAAAAAAAGACACAGTAGTTGGAGTGTATAAGAAGAAAAATAAAAGACAATTAGAGCAATACATTATTTATTAAAGAATCTCAAATATAAACTTCAGATAAAATAATTTAAAACAAGTGAAGAAATAAAGTCAGGTCAGAAAAAAGCACTGATAGAACATCCAAGTAAAATTCTCAAAACTTGTAATAAATACTTTGAAGTGCGAACATATCAGCTCAGTATCAAGTATCAATCAAATTGTAAATTCAGCAACATGTGCTTTCTTTCAGTCCATCTGACTGAATATTCAGTTTGTGTTTTATCTGAATGCATGTAACCTGTATACTTGCACAATGATAAATGTCTATATACAAAATATAACATCAAACAAGTTTTCCAGAAAATCCTCAATGAAAACATTAACATTTCTTTAATGGAGCAGTGTGACATTTTGGGAAATGTGCTTATTTGCTTTTATCTTAAATGCTCATGCCTATACATTAAATATGGAACTAAAGCCAGAAGAAAAGTTAGCTTAACATAGCTTAATGACTGGAAACAGGTGACAACAGCTGGACTGTCCATAAGTAGCTATATCCGCCTACCAGTGTGTCTATCTTGTTTTATTTTATCATTTAATAAATTGTGGTTACACATCAAACTATTTCTCGGGATGGGGCGGCAGTTTCCTAAGATAAGATAAGATAAGATAAGATAAGATAAGATAAGATAAGATAAGATAAGATAAGATAAGATAAGATAATCCTTTATTAGTCCCACAGCGGGGAAATTTGCAAGATTACAGCAGCAGAGAGGATAATGCAAGTAAAAAACAAAATCAAAACAAGTATTATAAATAAGTAAATAGGTAATAACAAAGTAAAGAATAATAAATAAGTCAAAAGAAAATTAAAAATCCACAATAACTAAAATATCATATAAACAGACAGAATAATCATATATTCCTGGAGGCTTATCGTCACAGAGGTTGCCAGGCAACCACTAGTGTAATTATGATTGACTGTGTGTTTCAACAATAAAACTTTTTCTTGTAATGTAAAAAAATCATCAAAGTTATTATCCAAATATAAACTGTATTCAGATAATTGATTGTGTAAATTGTCAGTAACAAAAAAAAGGTGTACAGTTTTTTTCCAGCATGTATCAACGCAAAATGAATCTACAGACTACCTGGAGAAGATGCCGTTCTGCCCTGTTCCACAGCAACCGACTATGACCCAACATGCTCCATCGTTTCTTGGTTTTACGACAGAGATCTATCTGAGACTCTCCCTGAGGTTGAGAATGGAAATGTCATTCACAGGGTCACTGCTGAGGATGTCGGTCTCTACACCTGCCGGCTGGGGAGGAGAGATAGTGAGGGAGTATATCTCATTGTTCTTACAAGTGAGTCCTTAAAAAAGCCACTGATATTATTTTGTTTAAAAACCTTATTCACTTATTATAATGTTCTCTTTCTGCCTCCCGGCTTCTGAGCCAATGCTGTAAAAAGGGAAGTCATGACGTTCAGCCTTCAACTATTAACTCTCTCTCACTCTCACTCTAAACATGAGCTCATGAGTCTACAGACAAAACACGGCATCCTAGCAAGGGTGATAATATATATCACCGTGTATATATATATATATATATATATATATATATATATATATATTAAAATGCATTATTATTATAATATGTATAATCCTTATCTGAACTTCATTCGCTCTCTTTCTTTGTCTGGACAGCCAGCCGGGAGTTCTGCATTTGCAAATGTAAACATTATTTATTGCATAAACAAGCTCCCACTTTGTGAATTCATCCTAAAAGTGCCACCACAACGACTGCTGCAGGGATGATGTATTTTCCCTCCATAAAAATCTAGTGGAACTTTCCGCTGGATTATTGAACATTGACGAAATTGAACTCAAACAAATGTTTATGTTACTACACTTTTTATTCAGCAAGATAATCTTCACAAATGAACACCACTTTTATGATTTTTTAAGCTTTAATGCAATTGGCAGAAGTAAAAATCTAATGCTAGGCTATAAACTAACTGGTCGCACCTTAAAATGCAGCACACTAATTATACGTAATAAGCCGTGCATTATATCAAATTGGACCAAAACTTCACAAAGGTCACATGAGCGCGACTATAAACAACGAGGCTGTGGAGGTCGACTGGTCGGCATGATGACCTGATGTAGTCTTGATAGCTGCCACAGGTAGGATATTTAGTGGCATATTTTATGACCTAGAACAACACGAACAAAGTCTCTGAAGCTTGTTTGAACCACAGACTTTACTTCAGGCATCTAACTAGACACACATTGACTTTGAGACAAGGGAACCTAAAGTTCAAAAGGGTTTTAGGAATCATTCCTGCAGCTCAGCTGAACTCAGTAAAACAATTATGACTGAAGGTGAACAGAAACTTGTCAGGGTTTTGTAGTTGCTAACTTTCTTTCATTTCCTCTCAGTCTCTCCATCTCCACCAGACGCAGATCCAAAGAGGGACGGCGAAGTCACATTAGAGTGCACTCTGTGGAGATACATCGACCTCTTTCACTGTCGACAGAACAGCCTCCGCTGGGTGGATGAGACGGGAACCGAGCTGCTAGTCTGACTGTGAAGCGTCAGAGCGGCCACACCAGGAGATACACCTGTCAGTTTGTTGATCAGAACCGTGTGGAGATAGAGGCTGAATACACACCTGACTTCACAGGTGATATAACCTCTGATCCGGGTGAGACAACATGTAACCTAACAGATACAAAGTTTTGCCTCCTGGTTTCTCAAATGTTGGAGCTTTTGTTCTGCAGGATCTTTAATATTGTTCTAATTGACTGACTGACATGTGTTGAACAGATTCCACAGGTCGGTCTCCTCTGAGCCCCGTCATGTTGGCTCTACGTATTGGAGGACTGATTCTGATGATTGGAATCACCGTTGTTATCTTCAGAAACAGATGTGAGGAAATCCACTTCATAATTTGGTAAAACTGGTTCAGATAAATCTTAAATTTAGGATTTTAAATGCTACTTTGTTATTCATATTTCCTCCAGGCAACATGAAACCACTTGATGATGAGGACAAAGTGAGTAAAATCTAAAATAATAAGTTACTTTTTCATTAATGTCTGTGACCACAGAGGCTGCAGTCGCTCTGGTTCTTTCCCTTGTACAATTTTTCGTGAATCTTTTGTGTTTTGTGTCACAGGTAGATAATGATGGCGACGGCGTCCAGTACGAAAACGTGGAGCCACTTCCTGCTACTGCTCGAGTGCGCTGATTAACAACTTCAGCTCAACAGAAAGTCAAATAGCAACAGGCGTTTCAAAGAGGGCGTAACCTATAAGCACTGTTGCTGTGCTATTTCTATACGTTGATGAAGCTACTGTAATATTCACCATAGCTGCATTGCTTTTTTATATTCTAATGAGGCTACTGCAGTTTACTCTTTGGCTTTACTGTGTTATCGTCACTGATGAAGTTATTGTAACATGCACTGTGGCTGTGCAGTGCTGTTTTCATATTCTGATGATGCTACTGTAATATGCAGTGGTGGTTGCTTATTGCTGTTAAATAATAGTTTGAATGAACTACTGTAATAAATCATCAAACATAAAAGTTTTGAAATTGTCACTTATGAATGGAGGCAAACAATACCACTGGTTGCATGGGAAAACACACACACATCCCTTTTTATTTCATAGAAATCCACCCAAACTGCATCCCTGAATGATAACAGTGTAATACTGTAAGCTACTGTGATAAATGCACCGTGGCTGTGCAGTGCTGGTGAACGATATGTTGATGGAACTATTGTTATTTGCACTGTCCCTGTGCAGTGTTTTTTTCATATTCTGATGAAGCTATTGTCAAAGTGATGTGCAGTTTTATTTTCAAGTTTTGTTCCCACTGACTATTTATCAGGTCCAAACTTTGTCCAGTGTTTTGGTTTTACCTGCAAAACTGATGACATTTCCATCATCCTAGTCATTTGTGTTTCCTGCTTATGATGGCGTGCTAACACGCTAAACTAAGACGAGTTAGCATTTAGCTCAAAGCACCACGTGCTCACAGAGCTGCCAGCATTGACTGTCGTCTCTTCGTCTTGTTATTCTGCGGTTGGCTTTGTACCAAACATGACACTTCCTCCTTTGATTACAACATGGAAATGACAAAATGGACAATGACAACATTTCCATCACTCTGTATGGTGAGCAACATAGAGATAAGAAATAGTCATTCCAAGTAATGGATGACCCGCTCTAACACCTTAGCCACATCAGCTCTGAACAACAATAACACAGTTTATCATTTCAGACCCTGGTTAATATTAGGCATCTATAGTCTTCCTTTAATGTCTCTGTCTTGACTTTGGCCTTTGGCTGAATAAAACCCTCATCAAACCCTTTGAATGACTCAACAAAAACAACCACCGTCCAGCTAAAAAAAAGGATTAAGTTTCCAGCATCTTAACATTTGAAGATACAAAGTTTACACCTGGAAAGATTATATAACCTGCAGGGTGATGAATGAAGGTAGAAACTGCTATGTGTTCACTTTGAGGAAAACGTACTTAAAATGTACCTTCAATAATTTTAAACTGTGTATCCGTTCAATTTGAGTCATTCTGCTAAAGAAGTATATTTAACTTGTAGGGTCATTATCTTTCTCAGTAAGTCAACCACAAAAAGGAAACAGCATCATCACACACAGATCTGTAGCAGAGAAGAAGGAAAGACACACACGACGTCTGCTGATAAAGAATGGACACCAAAGGTTTACTGGGATTAATCCTTACTTTTGTGCTTCAGTTTCAAGGTAAACCTGTTTATTATTCAAACGTTAACCATCATTTTACAGAAATGTGAGATTTGTATTAGATTAAAATAAAGGCTAGTGTGAAAACTTCTACCAGGAACAAGCCTACATCGAGAGGCCCTTTTGATGAGCTTTGATGAGAGCTGTAAAAATGAGCCAACGGTTGTCTGAGACAAGAGTCTGTTATTATTTTATATGAAATGTATATTCAATTTATGTATATGCAGATGTGAAGGACAGAAAAGTTGACAAGTGTAATGATCAAATGTCAGTTTGCTCTTTGTTCTGTGTTACATTATAACTTAAAGAAGTTAGTACAGTGTACAGAATAATACAAGTGCACAAGAAACAAAAACACTAACATCAGATGTGCAGATTTGATTTGATCTGACTAAACATTTGTCTTTTCATATTGTCTGAGTTGTAGATACATAAATGATAATTACTGTCTCCATGCAGATGATTTTATTTGTAATGTCTCATTTTACAGAATATGTGTTCTTTTCTCTCCAGCGGTTATCAGTAGAACGGACACCTCTCTCTTCTTCAGGAGTGGAGAGGATGCCGTTCTGCGGTGTGTCAATGCATCACTCGCTGGTCCAACATGCTCCTTGGTTTCATGGCTTTACAGCATAAATCAATATCATGGATTCCCTTTAGTTGAGAATGGAATTGTTGCAAGTAGCTCAGCCCAAGCGTCCAGGCTGAGTTTGGACACAGAGTGCTCTTTGGTCATTCAGAACATCACAGCTCAGGATGTTGGTCACTACACCTGTCGACAGGGGAGGGACTTTAATCTGGATGAACATATATTTACAAACGTTCTGACTAGTGAGTGTCATTTCCATGAAAAGTAATTTCACAAGACGACATGTGTACGGCCCCTAACTCACTTGTTTCCTCTCAGTCTCTCCATCTCCACCAGACGCTGATCCAAAGAGGGACGGTGAAGTCACATTAGAGTGCACTCTGTGGAGATACATCGACCTCTTTCACTGTCCTCAGAACAGCCTCCGCTGGGTGGATGAGACGGGATCTGTGCTGCTTGATGAAGGCGTCGGTGACAGTTTCCTCGGACAGACGAAATGTGTCTCTGTTCTGACTGTGAAGCGTCAGAGCGGCCACACCAGGAGATACACCTGCCAGTTTGTTGATCAGAACCATGTGGAGATAAAGGCTGAATACACACCTGACTTCACAGGTGATATAACCTCTGATCCGGGTGAGACAACATGTAGCCTAACAGATACAAAGCTTTGCCTCCTGGTTTCTCAAATGTTGGAGCTTTTGTTCTGCAGGATCTTTAATATTGTTCTAATTGACTGACTGACATGTGTTGAACAGATTCCACAGGTCGGTCTCCTCTGAGCCCCGTCATGTTGGCTCTACGTATTGGAGGACTGATTCTGATGATTGGAATCACCGTTGTTATCTTCAGAAACAGATGTGAGGAAATCCACTTCATAATTTGGTAAAACTGGTTAATATAAATCTTAAATTTAGGATTTTAAATGCTACTTTTTTATTCATATTTCCTCCAGGCAACATGAAACCACTTGATGATGAGGACAAAGTGAGTAAAATCTAAAATAATAAGTTACTTTTTCATTAATGTCTGTGACCACAGAGGCTGCAGTCGCTCTGGTTCTTTCCCTTGTACAATTTTTCGTGAATCTTTTGTGTTTTGTGTCACAGGTAGATAATGATGGCGACGGCGTCCAGTACGAAAACGTGGAACCACTTCCTGCTACTGCTCGAGTGCGCTGATTAACAACTTCAGCTCAACAGAAAGTCAAATAGCATCAGGCGTTTCACACCTGTGATCATAGCTTTGAGTTGAAACGATATATTCAAAAACATTACTCACACGTTTTACACCTTAAGTGATTTAGTCCATTTATGTCAGAAATTCTCTGTTCCAACAACAAGAAGTGTCATGTAACTCTTCTTCTCATCAGTCATTTCACTGGAGGTGCAGAGAAATATCACATACTTTGCATTCACATTTAGCTAACAGCTTTTATTTTTTGGTACATCTACTTTGTACTACAGCCTCCACGTTCTCATCAACTCTTTTTTTTACAGCAGCGGCAGACAGCTCCTCTTTAAACCTGCTCAGCAGCAAACAGCAGACATAGTTAGCTGATAAACAAAGTGGAGTCTAGCAGCTTAAGAGACCCATATTTCCCTCAGGAGCTGGTGGAGACCAAAAATAGAGCTAAAAGAGAGCGAATGTTACATTCAACAGATGGAAACAACTTGGTGGGAGGCCGGTCTGCTGTTTGTGTAAATGCAGAATGCCACTATTTCCTTTGCTTTATCCACTGTACAAAATAAGATGTATTTCATGTCAATGCATTTTTTGACCTCAAAGAAGCTACATAAATTGATAAATTGAGCTTCAAATGATTTTGAATGATTGTACTGTCTTTCTCCATTTGATTTCTGTTGAAGAAAACACTTTCTTTTACTGTTTTTTTTTCTCAAATAAATGTGCTGATATCTGATATCAGTCCTATTAACCATCCGTATTAATGTTCAGCCTGAGTTTTTCTTAATATTATTGATTCAGCATTTGTGAAGTAGCTCTGTGTCCCCAGTGATTTGCCTAATTTAAAAGGACATTGTTATGAAAATGATTGTGTAGCTATAACTAATAGATCAGCAAAGTTAATCACCAATATTTCCAATATCCAACAAAAACCTTAGCTGTGGTTAATGGTGACACTGAATCTTTTCACAATACACTGAGTATCGAGAGGAGAATGATAATTATGTAGGTTTTTGGTATGACTGTGTCCATATATTTTGTGTTATAACTGAGGAGGACTGAGAAGCTAAGCAGCAGGTGAGTGGCTTCAGAGGGATAACTAACTGATATAACTGTCGCTGTGCAGTGCTGTTAACTAATACTTTTTTTTAAGCTACTGTAATAAATGCACTGTGGCTGTTCAGGCTTTCCCTATTCTGATGAATCAAATATTATATATATACTCTGGCTGTACAGTGCTGATGAACGATATGTTCATTAAGCTATTGTAATATCCACTGAGGCTGTGCAGTGTTCTTTTTATATTGGGATGAAGCTAGTGTAATATGCACTTTGTTTTTACTGTGCTCGTCACGCCCCCTGACTCATCTCCTGCCTCTGTTAGGAGGAGAGCTGTCTGTCTGTGGTTCAGGTCTGCCACGCCCCCTTCCAGTGCCTGAAGCACCCACAGCTGAGGGTCCTCAGGCCGTCAGTGGAGCTGCATATAAACCTCAGGATCCAGTGCTTCTGCCCTCTCTTTGGCTCTTTGCCTGTGAGCTGGTTGTTTGTTGCTGTAGTGAGCATCGATACTGTGTAAACTGTGTTCATATTGTTACCCCCTGTTTTGTGCTGGTCAGTTGGTGGGGAGGTTTGTTAGAAACCAGTCTAGGTTATTATGGGGAGATGTGTAGGGGTTCTCTGCCATTTAAGTTGTTGATTCTATTTTCTGCAGTTTTCTTATCAGCTAGGGAGCTCAGTATTGTGTTTTGTTGGTTTCTGTAGGAACGTTGAGTTTCTTATTTCCTAGATAGTGTGGGTTTTGTTTATTATTTTGGCCTTAGAGACCATGATGTCCATGCTTCCATTTTAGTTGGGTTTATTTCTGTAAATCAATTTGTTATCAATAAATGTTACCTGTTGTGCTCGCTATTGTAAAAGTGATGTGCAGTGCAGTTGTATTTTCAAGTTTTGTTCTCAACATCTACTGGACAGATTGGTGTAAAATGTTGTACAATCATGTTCCCCAGAGGATGAATCCCACTGATTATTTATCTGGTGCCTTCATCAGGTCAAAACTTTGTCCAGTGTTTTGGTTTTACATGCAAAACTAATGACATTTCCATCATCCTAGTCATTTGTGTTTCCTGCTTATGATGGCGTGCTAACACGCTAAACTAAGACGAGTTAGCATTTAGCTCAAAGCACCACGTGCTCACAGAGCTGCCAGCATTGACTGTCGTCTCTTCGTCTTGTTATTCTGCGGTTGGCTTTGTACCAAACATGACACTTCCTCCTTTGCTTACAACATGGAAATGACAAAATGGACAACGACAACATTTCCATCACTCTGTATGGTGAGCAACATAGAGATAAGAAATCAAGTTAATTTGGTACATAGTGAGAAAATGAATACAGAAACTGCCATGGGTATATTTTGAGGAAGACTTACTTTAAATGTACCTTCAATAATTAAAAACTATCAGTTCAATTTAAGTCATTCTGTTGAATAAGTATATCAAAGCAAAGAAGTAAAATGCTCATAAAATGATGATTCTTTGTAATATTCAAACTTTATTATATTCAAACTGTAGTTTGTTCAACACATCTTTTAAGGCACATAGAAGTGACGTAACTCTAACTTTAGTCTGTGGTGCTTGTGAAAGGCCAGCTGACAGGGGAAGCTGTTTCTCAAGTCATTCTTTTTCTCAGTAAGTCAACCACAAAAAGGAAACAGCATCATCACACACAGATCTGTAGCAGAGAAGAAGGAAAGACACACACGACGTCCGTCTGCTGATAAAGAATGGACACCAAAGGTTTACTGGGATTAATCCTTACTTTTGTGCTTCAGTTTCAAGGTAAACCTGTTTATTATTCAAACGTTAACCATCATTTTACAGAAATGTGAGATTTGTATTAGATTAAAATAAAGGCTAGTGTGAAAACTTCTACCAGGAACAAGCCTACATCGAGAGGCCCTTTTGATGAGCTTTGATGAGAGCTGTAAAAATGAGCCAACGGTTGTCTGAGACAAGAGTCTGTTATTATTTTATATGAAATGTATATTCAATTTATGTATATGCAGATGTGAAGGACATAAAAGTTGACAAGTGTAATGATCAAATGTCAGTTTGCTCTTTGTTCTGTGTTACATTATAACTTAAAGAAGTTAGTACAGTGTACAGAATAATACAAGTGCACAAGAAACAAAAACACTAACATCAGATGTGCAGATTTGATTTGATCTGATTAAACATTTGTCTTTTCATATTGTCTGAGTTGTAGATACATAAATGATAATTACTGTCTCCATGCAGATGATTTTATTTGTAATGTCTCATTTTACAGAATATGTGTTCTTTTCTCTCCAGCGGTTATCAGTAGAACGGACACCTCTCTCTTCTTCAGGAGTGGAGAGGATGCCGCTCTGCGGTGTGCCGATGCATCACCCACTGGTCCAACATGCTCCTTGGTTTCATGGCTTCGCAGCATAAATCAATATCGTGTATTCCCTTTAGTTGAGAATGGAATTGTTGCAAGTAGCTCAGCCCAAGCGTCCAGGCTGAGTTTGGACACAGAGTGCTCTTTGGTCATTCAGAACATCACAGCTCAGGATGCTGGTTACTACACCTGTCGACTGGGGAGGGACGTTAATCTGGATGAACATATATTTACAAACGTTCTGACTAGTGAGTGTCATTTCCATGAAAAGTCATTTCACAAGACGACATGTGTACGGCCCCTAACTCACTTGTTTCCTCTCAGTCTCTCCATCTCCACCAGACGCTGATCCAAAGAGGGACGGTGAAGTCACATTAGAGTGCACTCTGTGGAGATACATCGACGTCTTTCACTGTCTTCAGGACAGCCTCCGCTGGGTGGATGAGACGGGATCTGTGCTGCTTGATGAAGGCGTCGGCTACAGTTTCCTCAGACAGACGAACTGTGTCTCTGTTCTGACTGTGAAGCGTCAGAGCGGCCACACCAGGAGATACACCTGCCAGTTTGTTGATCAGAACCGTGTGGAGATAGAGGCTGAATACACACCTGACTTCACAGGTGGTAAAACCTCTGATCCGGGTGAGACAACATGGTATCAGATTAGTTATGTAATCATCAACTAATGAGTCTTCAGATGAGTTTTTTAGGAGGGAGGGTCACATTTTTTCAAACAAGTGAATTGCATATTTTGTGATGAATTACATTTCCCACCACAGATGTCCCTGCTGATCACATGATCATCATTGGAGCCGTGGTCGTGGCCGTGGTAGTCCTGGCTGTCATGGTTGCAGTTGTCATCAAATACAGGAAGAGAGCCAAAGTGACAGAGGGTCAGTAAAACAGATCTACTGCACTATAACGTGACCTACATAGGATATATGATATGATATAAGCTGTCACATTGAGCCCTGTATCGATAGATGTAAGGATATTAGTGCATGGTATTTCTTGTTATATGTGACTGGTAGTCGTTCCACTTAATTATATGGGATTCAGAAAATGTATTTAGTGAAAATAAATAGATAGCATAGTTGTAATAGTTAATTATTCGTATATCAGGACACTGGATGCACAACGAAATGCAGTTGTAGCCAGGCGGCAAACCCTGGTTCTGCCGAGTGAAGTCAATGCAGAAATGACTTAAAGCTGCATTCTCTCTAGTGTCCATCAGGGGGCGACTCCTCTGGTTGTATAGAAGTCTATGAGAAAATGACTCTACTTCTCTCTTGATTTATTCCCTCAGTAAACATTGTAAACATGAGTTTATGGTCTCAATCTCTAGTTTCAAGTCTTCTTCAATACAGCATGATGTTCATTTAGTAAATGATGCTCCATTTAGAGTCAAACAGACCATAAAGCAGGGGATGCTTTAGGGCGGGGCCACCTCAGGATTGACAGGTCGACACCAGAGACGTACACGGCGTCTCTACGTCACTCCTCCTCAGTCCAAATAT
Organism: Anoplopoma fimbria; assembly: GCF_027596085.1. Classification (NCBI taxonomy): domain Eukaryota; kingdom Metazoa; phylum Chordata; class Actinopteri; order Perciformes; family Anoplopomatidae; genus Anoplopoma; species Anoplopoma fimbria. The sequence goes on from NC_072466.1 coordinate 2,681,449, forward strand.
GGTCACTTCCATTCAGCAGTTGCAAAAAGTCAAGATGTCAAGGCTTCAAGGCTCATAACATCGGTCCACAAACCAATGGGTGACGTCAAGATGACTACGTCCACTTCGTATATACAGTCTACGGTTGAAGCCCATTTGCAAGTCAAGAATAACATGACAAAGAAAACAAAACAGTATTACAGCAAAATTCAGGGTAGCATCTGCCGCTGTTGATAGTTTTTTGACGTTTTCAGCTGGAATAATATAATGAATTCTATCATGTACAAAATAATGATATTTGAAGACTAATCATTTGAAATTAAATTTTTTGTTCCAGATGTTGAGAGACCGACCGAACACGCTGTGAGTAAAATGCATTTTCATATGAAACAATCACAAGATCCCAATTGAGTTATATCTCAAACTTATTTTATATGCTTTTTTTAAATGCACTTATTTAATTATTAAAGGGGCCTCGGGACAATCCAATATTCAGCAGTAGAGATGATGCATGAATACCAATCTATCTGGATAACATTAGTCAGTTACAACAATCTATTCAGAGCTATCCATTTCATTTGAGTGAATCCTCGTTTTTTTTTTTAAAGTAAATCCACATATTTGGAGTTTGGTTAGCAGACATTTTAGCAGTTATGTTATAATTATTATGTATCCTTTACTGGATGATTAAGAGAAAGAATCACCATCTCAGTGATTTCATTGTGTCAGCTTCATGTCTGATGAATGCCGGGGAAATTAAATCAAACAAGACAACACCAAAGAGAAAACTGAACTTACCCTAACCCTTAGTGCCAATTTCATATGAGGTTCAGAAACACTATGGGAGGTGATTAATACAGACAAACAGTTTGCACTTTGTACTTTATAAACCACTATTTTGTTTGCACTCAGGATGAGCCAGAGAGTAATCTGACCTATGCGACTGATAGCCAAGCTAATCAACAGGCCCCTCTTTACATGAATGTAAGTGACCTGATACACTCTATTCATCCAGCTTTTGTTTTTTCTACCTCTTTTTATGGCTTAATCTAAGATTTGTTTTGCAGTACAGATATGAAATCTATTTTATTAACCCACAGATGTATAACTTAGTCCATACTGCCAAAAGTATGATCCCACATATTTTTTAGGTCATTTTTAAACAGTGTGTTAAATACCCGTTGGCAACACCCCCGTATTTTGCAACACTGATTTGAAATGTTAATGCTACAGCCTGAGAGATAATTTCAGACATTTTTGTGTTCATCATTTTATGGCTAAATATTTGGATAGACCCTTTCAACATGTTTCAACATAATTGTGACTCCACGCACAAAACCAGCCCCATTAAAACATAGATTTTCCCAGTTTGGTGTGGAAGAACTTTGCTTTCCTGCACAGAGTCCTGACTTAAGATAAGATAAGATAAGATAAGATAAGATAAGATAAGATAAGATAAGATAAGATAAGATAAGATAAGATAAGATAAGATAATCCTTTATTAGTCCGGCAGGGGGAAATTTGCAGGCTTACAGCAGCATAGAGTAAAGTGCACACAAGAGACATAGTAGAAGAAAGACAAGATAAAAAAAAAAATGAAAAAACAAAAAGTATTATAAATAAGCAATAAGAAACAGTAGAAAAGACTTCAACCTCATCCTAAGTATCAATACTTTAATTTTGCAATGAGATGTTTAACATATGGGTGTGGGTGTCCATATCCTTTTGGCAGTGGAGTCTATTTTTTTTTTACTGTAAATATAGATCATTTTAAAGTCAATGGCGTGAATCATACAAAACCTCTGGTGTGTGTCATCCAGGTCAAAGAGGAGGACGCGACATATTCTACAATCGATACTCTGGTGAGGACTGAAGCAGGCGATGTTCCCAACTGCATCTACAGCTATGTCAGCAATCCAAGAATAAATTAGAGGAAATTAAACTTTGCATGATGACAAATTCATATTTCCTGCTGTCAAAAGTGTTTGTCTGTCTGTTCGGGAGTGGACTGTTTTCTGATCAAACATTGTTTCTAGTCTGTTGATGGTGGTTCTATTTGACTGCACGCTGTTGGTCAGGCTCAGTGTTCTATCACTTATTAGTTTAGGATTTTAAAAAGACAAAACCCATTAATTAAATTGGAAGCATGGTTGTTCCCTATCCAAGTTCTTATTGATCGTCTTTGTAGGCGAGACAACTGTTGTTTGTTTGTTTATTGACAGAAGAAAAAGCTGCCCAGCATTACAATCCTCTTTGTGTACATTAAATCCAGATGTTAAGTTTTGCAACCAAAAATAATTACGTTATTGAAATGTTAGCATATTGTGGCATCAAAAGGTGGGCTTCAGCATTTTATGGTGTTGGACTGCATGCCTGACTTACTGTTTTTTTTATGTTGTTTTGCCGATTGAGGCATTATATTTTGTTGTAATTTTGTGTCAACAGCACCGCTATGTATCCAGTAAAGAGATTCAAATGAAAATCTTTCTCCATTGTGTGTGTTTTGCTTGTCAAAAGTAAAAGGGACTCGCTACATGTTTGCCCATGTACTAAAGCTGAGTGCTTATCACAGCGGCCCAGGTTTGAGTTCTACCTGTGGCCCTCTGCTTTGTGTGAGCCACCCTCTCTCTCTCTCTCTCTCTCTCTCTCTCTCTCTCTCTCTCTCTCTCTCTCTCTCACACCTCTTCAATCTTCAGCTACAAAAGCAAAAAAAGACCAAAAAAATGATCTTAGAAAATATAAAAAGATTAGGGAAGCACCATCATATTGGTAAATCGTTGAAAACATCAAGAAGCATATGCATCAATATTTAACCAAAACCAATCTCTTCCCCTTAATGTTGAAGCCCGTGGCGTTGTATACCCATTAACCACCACCATCTTCTTACGACTAATGTACGATCCAAGAAGTTAGCGCTTCATGGACTGGAAAACCCACTGGCAGTGGACATTGCTTTTCTTTCGAAACACATTTGTCAAAATAATATAAATATATAAATATTTGTGATATATAATAATAGCTGAGACATGAGTGATTCAGTACTGTTAAACTACTTTTTAAATCTTCAAGCTCTACACTTCCTCATGTTCGAGGTCAGCACATAGATTTCAGGAGGCTGACAGTATTTTACAGCTATAAAAATAAGTCTTTAATTCTGTTTTGAAGGCTTAGTTTGATTTTTGGCTCCAACGTTGAATCGTTGATCTGCTGTCAATCCAAATTATGTTTGAGGCCCAGCAAAAGAACTAACCCTTTACTTGGTCTGATCTGCATTTATAACGAGTCATGCTTCTTACATGATTGATGTTGAACATATTCAGTGCTGTTGCACTACCTACAATATAACGATGTTCAAATAATAATCTGCTCTCTTGACCGTAACTGAGTTGAAGTCATGACAGTGGGCCAAGCGGGCAGCTGCTCACATACAGGGAACGGCCCTCAGTTTGTGGGGTGAAGGGTTGAGGGTGAAGCCCACGCGAGGAGTCAGATCCAGCTCATCCTCTGACACTCCATGAGGGGGAGTGAAATGAAAATGTTGCAGGAAGGTGGTGAAGAAGAGGAAGAGCTCCATCCTGGCCAGACTCTCCCCGAGACAAACTCTGCGGCCTGGGAGTGAAAGCAAATGAACATTTTCAGCTCATCTGCAAAAAAAGTGAATATGAAGAAGTTATGGCTGAATTCACCAACCTGCAGAAAAAGGCATGAAGGCGTCTCGCTTGACAAATTTCCCGTCTTTGTCCAGGAAGTGAGCAGGATAAAAGCTGTGCGGCTTCTCCCACTCAGTCTCATCATACAGGACAGATATCAAGAGAGGATATACTGTGGTTCCCTGTTGAAAATATAGAAATTGAAGTTTTCTATATTACAAGCAATAGTGTTCTTTTCAACCTACTTAAAGAATAGTGCAGACGGGAATAATTAAGTTTACATGCTGAACATGCAGCTCTGTATGGAGGAGCAAACAGGACTTGAAGTTATAAATAAATGAAAACGCATTTCAAAAGTTGGAGGAGTTTACAACACCACCAGTGGGCCAGACAGCTCCATCTCTGTGTAATTAAGTGTCATTATTTATCTGATTAAGGTTGACCCGGATTGAAATTTAGCAAATTCAAGTTTGAAAATCAATACTTTAATAGTTGACATTGGAGCACCTGGAACCAGATTTTTAAATTCATATGTATGTTCAAAATGTAAACACCTTTTCCAATCATGAACTGGTATTCATAAAGGACAACCCTACTCAGCGTAGGGTTGTCCTTTATGAATACCAGAATGTGTGAACCTCAGGAATACTTCAGACCAGGCGTACAAATGGTTTTTTTTGAGATAACTGAGATTTATATCATAAGGACATTGAACATAAATTGAGAGACAATTTCCCTGATTGTGATTGTTAATTCTGCAGGCTTTTGTAAAATGTCAATCAGAAGCATATGTATGAAGTTAAACTTAAATTATATAAGAGAGAAGATTTTTATTTACATTTACATTTGCGCAATCACCTCCCTGTTAATGATTGTTTCATGAACTTTGTCCAGTCGGGTTCAACATGAGCACCTGATGTCTTCTTACTGCAATTGATTAGATATAAAATATGAAATGGATTCTGATACAAATAGATACACCTAATAAAAGAAAATGGCACATAAAAAAAAATATATATATTAAAAATAAAACTTATTTTACCACCTTATGTTATTATTAGAATTTGAATAGGATATTTAATTTATTGACTTTCAACAATTTTTCTAACTACATAATCAATTCCTCCAAGTCAGGTTGGGTCGTCCATACTTGTTATTTGTTCAGTCTGACCTTCTTAATGAAGTGACCCTGGAAAGTGGTGTCTTGGCTCGTTTTGTGAGGAATTGCCATGGGGGCGATGCTGGCCAGTCTCTGTGTCTCATGGATGACGGCGTCGGTGAAGGGCAGGTTCTTCCTGTCTTCAACCTGCACTTGACGACTTCCTATCACCCTGCTCACCTCCTCCTGGACCTGGTCTGGAAAATGAAAAAGTTTTTGTTTTTATGAAGATTCATTTTGTGTTGGTTTGCTGTATGACAATTGTGGGGATCTTGATCTCCTTGCCTTGTATTTTTGGATTCTTGGCCATAAAAAGAAGTCCCCATCTCAGTGTGGTTGCTGTTGTGTCAGTGCCAGCAGCAAAGAGATGGAGAACTGTCTGCATAAGGTTGTCATTGTGGAAATGACTGTTGGTAATCCCAGATTCCTGCAGGTAATGAATCAGTGCAGTTAATCAAACAAAGATGCAACTACGTGACATACATTGCCGACTGGGAATCTCTGGAGCGAAAATGTGGCTGAGAGTTTAGCGAAGCCCTCTGCTAATCACCTCAGCTGCAAGGCCAAAATATTAGAGAGATGTACAGAAACATTGCTAATGACCGAAGACGAAGAGATTCTATTCTGCAAATAGTGTAGGACCAACGCATGGTGGGATTAGCATCATTTAGCTAAATAGCCTTTCTAGTAGGTGACTGTACATATTGAGAGAAAACTTGTATTTACATCAGCCATTGTTCGAAAAAAGCCAGCAATACTTGCTACCCATACTTAACTAACATTCAGAGTATTATTCTGCCAGGCACACAACAATTGGATATCATGTTTACCATCAATGGAGTCTATGTACAGTCTTTTTTTACAACCCACAAACAGCTTATGTCAATTGGAAATATATTATTTTTAAAGATGTTGGATTACTTCAGTTGAAACTGTACACTACAACACACTCCTTTGTTAAGACTAAACCTTAATAACAATGAGCATAATAGCAATTTTGATAGATGATGATACATTTCCCAACCTCCAGATTTTGCTTTCGGGCTAGAAATGCGTCCACAAAGCCTCTGCACATCTGTGGGTTGAGGGTCTCCTTCAGACGACTGAACAGCTGCATGTTCTGTTTTTTGTTAGCGGACAACAAACTATGGATTTCTTTTTTGTCGGCAAGCCATTTACCGATCCATGGGAACAGGTTATACAACTGTTCAAAAAATAAATAAAAAAATACACAATATTATATTTATATATATATATATAGAACAGTATGGAATATTATTATTGTATTATGTATAGGATATTCACAATGCTACAAGTCTAAGCTTAATAAAAAAGAAAGGACACCTGTACTGACGGGGAGCCCAGAAGTTGAATGTTTCTGTTTGTTCGATCTACCAGGGATGTAAACTCTGGATCATCATATTCAAATCTGTTGCCATACACAATGGAGCAGATAATATTGGAGACTGCGTAGTTTATTGGTTGGGTTGTATCAAAAGCTTCTCCTGCAACAAGGGAAACAGGAAAAAATCTAAAACACAAAGATTGACTAAATGTTACTTGTCATGCTGTTGGTTGTAATATGATATTTACCTTTATGTTTCTTAAACACTTGAATGAGTTGGTCACATTCCTCAATGATTTTGTCCTCACATGCCCTCTTTCCCATCCCAAAGTCTCTCAGGTTCGTCAAAGCAAAGCGCCTCATGTCTTTCCACGAATCCCCGTTGGACCATATAACCCCTGAGAAAGAGTAGTTGAGCAAAATATGTTGACAAGTTAGTGCATTGTGGGCAAAGGCTGTAAAGAAGAAAGTGTTTTGGAAAAGTCATTTTTTTACCATGTCCGTTATTATAGTCAGTTGCAATTTGCATTGGTTGTCTGTCTCCAAACTCTTCAGCATGATTGACAAGTGCCTCCTTCACTGTCTTGTATCCAGCAAGGACCACCACTTTTTCGGGTCCCAAATAGAAGGTGAACACTGATCCATATTTCTTGGAAAGCTAAGAACAGCAGCATAATGTCATTGCATTGTGTGATATAAGACGCACCCAGGAGACAGAAAACAGGATGAGAGAGCTGACCAAGAGGCAGAAACAACAAACTACCCTACGAGGAAGCTTCTCTTACGGCACTGCCTTACCTTCAGTAGTGTGATGTAGGGTCTCTTGAGGTCAAGCTGCAGCAGGTTCCCGAGTAGGGGAAGTGGTGTTGGTCCTGGAGGTTCCTTCCTGTCCTCCTGGGAGCTGAAGCTGGAAGAGGAGACAAGGTAGAGGAGCAGCAGGACCAACAGAGCCCCAAACAGGGAGGTAGAGCTGCAGGACTGGAGAACCAGATCGAATATCCCCATGACTTTAAAAGAAAAAGTGTCCTTGCCAGTGTACCAACAAAATAAGTGTCTGATCCTGCTGCCTTTTGCTCAGTGAGGGTTTGGGTATTGAGATATGCCTTTTGTAGCTGCCAGTGAGGGAAACAGCCCAGCCCAAGGGTGGGGCTAATATGGAAAGTTCATCCCCTAAAAAAACAGTAAATTGTTGTTCAAAAACTTTTTTGTTGTTTGACTTTAATGAGGCTGGTTTGCACTTTTGTTATCTTAAAAGCCATATCTTCCAAGTGACTTAGTCTGTATAGAGGTTGAAGGGACAAGCAAGTTAAAGTTTGACTGGACATGATCCCGTCTGTTAGTTTTAGATTCAGGCTCTTTAACATTTTCTGTTAAACAGCGGACAGGATTGGTGTGGTCGATGGATTGAAACTAAAAAGTCATTAATTGTCATAAAAATGTAAAATAAATGTTTCTGTTTTTGCTGCTCCAGAACATTAACAGATTTTTAAAGTCACATGTTTGCTTTTGTAACCTGATATAACTGAGCTCAGCCTAAGATAAGATAAGATAAGATAAGATAAGATAATCCTTTATTAGTCCCGCAGCGGGGAAATTTGCAGGCTTACAGCAGCATAGAGTTAAATTGACGCTATTGAAATAAGCCAGTTAAGCAATCCATCAATCCATCAATTTTGGACACATCGTCTATAGGTCTTACAACGGATAAGGCTCAGGGTGCAGGGGGCTATATTCTGGGGTTTTGGTGTAGGCAGCGAATATGTAGAAGGATAGAAAAATGTCTAATATATACCTTAGAGCCAACCGGTGGGCTTAAGAGCACCATCCAGTGGGACGTGGAGGTACCTAAATGGCCTTAGATTAAATTTCAAAAGTATTTGTTTTAGTCATTTACAAAGCTACACGTGCTCCAGAATTGTCTAGATGGCGGCCCGCCAAAGTCTATTTTGTTCCGCCAAAGTTCAATAATGAATTAAAAATATTTGTACACTTTTCAATGGGTGGGTGTGCCAATTATATTGATTCATCAATCTGTCAATCATTTTAATTAGGGCTGTGTATTGGCACCTCACAATATGTATTGATACACGTATCACAATACAATATATCGCGATATATTGCGATACAATACGACAGGATACATATCTCCGTATATTGCAATACTCTACTTTTGAAAATGTTAGAATAGAGATGGAAATACAACTTGTTGTTTACCACCTGGATAGTCTAATATGTACATCAAATATTGATAACTCAGCGGACAAATATCATCGTCAAGATTATTGCATTTGGCTTAAATATTCTTCTGGGGAGCATGTTCATTGGACCCCAATGGAGGGTCCAAGGTCCCCCAACCATAGTATTGAAAATCCTGTGGCTAACACTGATGCTTGGTCCCAAAATTGGCACTCAGTCATCAAAACTTTAGGAACCCCTGCTTTAGTGTGAGAGGGACATTGTATGGTTATATTTGCTATTATGAGTGATAACATGATCAGCAGCACTCTGTATCAAACAAAGGCCTTACAGTAGGGCTGATAGACTTGATATTGTACTTATCGTGGTTTACAGCATGATAGCAAGCAGAATTGGTCGCACTGCAAACATGTGAAGCAAAGGTTACACCTCATTAACTTGAGTTACAGGAATAAGAAACAGTGGCGTGGTCATTGTATAGTCTGCTCCCTCTTGAATTGTCTCAGTTTGATTGTTGATTCTAAGAATTTCTCTGTGGAATCTGCATGTTCTCACTTTGCCTGTACACTCCTGCACTGGAGTGCAGTCAGGAAAAATAAATCCTAATTATATTGCAATACAATTCAACAGCACTTCAAACAAAAGTGTACAAAATGATGTTTTCTACAACAATTTCAACAAAGACTGAAAGATGGACGGACTGGAAAGCTTTAGCAGCAGTTACCATCCTGCTCACTACAGATATGACAGAAACTAGGTTGAGGGCTTACGGCCAAGTATTCACACAAACCTTGACTCTGACCTTCTTAATGTAGTGACCCTGCTTAAATGTAACTTTTACCTGGATATTGTAAACCTTGGTAAATGATCAACTGTACTAGACTAAATTTTAGCCAACCTCAACTGATCTCACATCACATTGGTGGCAACGATCATCATAATCAAAGTTGTATAATAGGTTTTCAACTTTGTTCTCAGTCACCTTTCATCCTGAATTGTCCTTTCTTTACAAAGCCGAGTTTAATAACTTTTACGAAATATAAATCCAATATACATTAACATATATACAGGATCCTGGATGTTCCTTCCTTTTTTCCTGGTAGCTGAAGCAAGGTGGACAAGTAGCAGGACCACCAGAGCCCCTAACAGTACTACCTTGTCATTTGCAAGTGCCTTCATCATTTCAAGTGTTGATTGTAGAAATAAATGTTACCTGATAACAGCCACAGAGCCTTTCAAAAGCTTCTTTCCTAACGTTGACGTTTTAATTATTTTGAACTTACAGAAACATTGCGTACAATAGTCTGCTTTTGTCTCTCTGACACACAGCTAGCGACAGCACTGAGTCTTTGATTCTGCAATTGCCTTACTGTGCATCTGCCTGTGCAGCCATCAACCATATGCTGGCTCCCTAAATTGGCACTCAGTCATCAACACTTTGGGAACCCCTGCCTTAGAGAAAGAAGGAGATAGACTTTCATTATCTGATATTGTGCTTTTTGTGGTCTGATAGAAAGCAGATCTGGTAACACTGCAAACATGTGAAGCAAAGGTTACACCTTATTGACTTGAGTTAAAGTGATAAGAAAACAGTGGTGTGGTTCATTGTATAGTCTGCTCTCTCATAAGGTGTGTCAGTCTGATTGTTGATGCTTGGAAATTCTGTGGAGTCTGCGTGTTCTACTTGGCTCCCACACTTCCAAAATCCCCACTAATCTCATGGATGTGTTCACGTTTTGGCCTCAAAAGGATGTCCACCATTATCTTCTACACATGTATGCAAATTGGATTGTGTCACGACCTGGCTCGAAGCCATGACAAAAGAAAGGGAGATGTGTGCTGAAGGCAAATAATAAGTTATTTATTTAAATCATGACACTAATAGTAAATAACAAGTCAGTAGTAAATAACAATCAGTCAAATCTGTTGCGTAGGTGTGTGAATGCATGGGTGTGGTGTTGGGCCTTCACCATGTGGGCTGAACAAAGACAGAGGCCTACATTACATTACATTACAGTCATTTAGCAGACGCTTTTATCCAAAGCGACTTACAATCAGTAGTATATTACATATCATTCACCCATTCACACACTGATGACAGGCTACCATCAAGGTGCCACCATCAGACTCTAACTAACATTCATCATCCAGTCCACACCGATGGCAAGCCTTCGGGAGCAACTTGGGGTTAAGTGTCTTGCCCAAGGACACATCGACTGCCGAAGCCGGGTATCGAACCACCGACCCTCTGATTGGAGAACTACCTTGCTCTCCACTACGCCACAGCCGCCCCGCCTACATGTAAGAAGAAAGCCTCACTTGGTTCAAACTGCGCCAAGCCAAATCAGGCGTCAATATCTCACCCGAGTGTGAGATTTGGTTCAAACTACAACACTGGTGCCTCATTGAACGAGAGCAACGGGAACCCCAGGGAGTCCCTGTGACACAGCCATGACGTCACCAAGGCTATATAGACCGGCGCATACCTTCACCCTGCGGGGTCCATGCCACTCACATTGCTGAATGGAGGTGAAACAACACTGAATCCTAAAAAAAAAAAAAAAAAAAAAAAAAAAAAAAAAAAGGTCTGTGATAGTCCTAAATTCGCTGGTCCAACAATGAAGGAAACAGATGCCATAACTGCTTGTTGCTGCTTTAATAGTGTTGTTGTTAGGTTTTGGTTTTGTCCCTAGTTGTATTTTGTTGTTGTAGTTCTTCCCCTCCCTTTTTTCTTTTTCTCCCCTTTTTCTTCTCAATCAAGTCATCAGCCTGAGACTATATATGCTTGGCATCAACTCCACCTCAGTGCCAGATAATTCCGTTTTGTTGGGTAGAGCTGACAGCTAGATCGCATAGTGTTGCCTTTGTGTGTTTTTTGAAATCTTGTTCTCACTCGTGCTTTTTGTGTTGGCAGGTTTTGGTGAGTTTCTCCAACCGCCTTTTGTTTGTTTGCTCCATGGTGCCTCCATGTGCGAGCCATCCAGCAGCCTCCTGCCTCCCCTTTGTGTTTTTTGATAACATTCTTAATAAACTCTTTGTTGTATATATACACCGGCGTCCTGTCTCTGCTCTGGGGTCCAAACCCAACCAGGCTGTCACAGTTGTTCCACACTGCTGAGCTTTGTTTCTGTGGAGAGGATTTGTTTTTCTTAAGCTTATTTTCATACTAAAGTGGCATGTAAGCGCAGCCTCCATTGTGTGTTTTATTCCCCTGTTAAATAGTTGTGGCCCCGCCCCCATTTTAAGTCTCACCTGACGTAATCACTTTGACGTGACTATGATGTCTCTGTCTCCCCCCCCTCTTCCACGCATGCACAAACACACACACATCCCCTCGCCATGTGATTGGTTGTTGCTTTCAGGTAGTATGCTTGTAATTGTATAATAGATGTTTTGTTTATTTATAATATTATTGATTTCAATCAGTGTTGTTAAGATAAATTACCTTTGTTATAGTTTCAAAGACCAGTTTTTGTGATTATTTTGTGCATATGTGTTGTTGTAATAGCTGGTTGTTATAGCCAGTGCTGCCTCCAACAAGGGCAACGAACACATACAGGTACCTGCTGCATTAAAGAGATAAACACTGCAGACTGCAGATTATAAATCAATATATTCAATGTATATATATATATATATAGCAAATAGGTAAGGAAATGAATTCATGGAGCAAAGTAAATACTGACTCAATGAGTACTTAATAACTTATCCTTTAAACTAATCCAAGATTTTGGAATTCACTATATTCTAACCTCCATTGCATCATTTTTAATATTGAACTACATCTTAATGTGCAGGAATCTGGGAGCCTGAACAGTCAGCAACAGTTGCCATCCTGGCAGAAGGTTAGACAAGGACGTATGCCCTAGTAGGCACACACACACACACCTACACACACACACACACACACACACACACACACACACACACACACACACACACACACACACACACACACACACACACACACACACACACACACACACACACACACACACACACACACACACACACACATATTGTAAACCTTGGTAAATGATTTCTACAAAATGCTTATCTTGAGTATCTTAGAATTACATTGGTGGCAAGGATCATTGTACTAAAGGTTTTATACAAGGTTTCAACCTTGTTCTCTGTCACATTTAATCCTGCATTATATCTGATGCTCCTTTCTGCACAAAACCATGTTATTTGAAATTCACTCTGCCTGTCCAGCCAAATGACACATTATTGATCACAACTTTTAAAAATGGTGACAGGGTAAAGTTAGTTATACTTTTACCTGCCGCTAAGTGAGCCTCCAGGCATCAATTCTTGTTTTTGCTCGCAGATGACCTGAAGCTTTTTATGTGTTTTTTCTTAGAAAACCAGACCAAGTTAAACTATGGCTGTGAACACTGGACCATACCACAATTCAAACATGAGTTAATATTATACTTTGTATCTACTTTGTGGGATGGACTTGAGGTTGTTCATTGATCTGAGTTTCGGTTTTGTTGACCTCAGGATCTAATGTTTTCATTTTCAACATGACTTTATGCTAGATGTCATAGATGTCATATTCATTATCATCATCATTCTGATTAACATTTATACCCAGCTCTGAATGCCCATGTATTTAATTTTTCTCTTTTACTTACTTTACTGATTTAAGTGTAACCATTAAGGTTACACTTAAATCACACATTGTATCTCGATGAACAAATGCACGGAAAATCAATTGCTTGATGGTTATTCTCTGCATGCATACATAGTAAGTAGGATCACCAGCCCGGGGACGAGCCCCTCACCTGCTAAACGCAAGGTCGATCACTAGCTATGCTCAACCTAACCAGCCCTTGGCCCTCTTAGCAACCCTCCAGTCTCTGGTAAGCTCTGTTCAGGCTATAGACACTTGCCTCCAATCTCTAGAGAACACCCAAGCGTCATCTTTCTCAACAATGCCTCTGCTTCCCTAAACCCGCTGATCCCTGCACCGATGCTGGCACCCGCACCCCAGCGTACAATCTCCTCCACCTGAACCATAATCTTACCTTAGCATTCCCTGCTAAACAACTAAACTAAAATGATTGTCCTCTCCTTTATCTGGTTTCCGGGGACTCCAGGTCTCTCTCTGGTCTTTTTTTTTTCTATTCTGTTTTGCGGACTTAGCTGACCAGCTATCTGGGATGAGGTCTAACATGTTGACAACTATCCTGTTCTGACCCCTCTTAACTCTGGCTTAACTTCAATTCATACAAGCTCATTCTAACAAGTTTTACCCATAACCTTTCTCTCATGATTAATCTTCTGTTTCTGCTGTGGAGTCCTCTGCAGCAGTAGGTAAGTTATTTATTTTATATCTTTATATAAAATAATTCTCTCTTTCGGGGGATTGTGCCTGTCTGACCTCAGCATCACTGCCCTCTGTTAGATGGCTGCACTATGGAGTCCAATTGCCAAATACTTTGCATTATTCATGTCTTATGTGTAATAAATTATTGTTCTATTTTATTGATGTCTCTCCTGATTGAAATGAAGCTTAGCGTAAATTCAGTCAGGAAGACTATCTTTACGCTCCTTGTCATTCATAATCCCAGTCACTCTCTCCCTGTGACTTCTCTATCAGCTGATTGTGGGTTTCAGGTGTCATTTAGCAAGATCAGATGCAACCCTCCTCCACCCCACTCACCTCCAGTCAGCATCACAGTACTGCTCATCATTCATCATCGGATGCAACAACTCACTACATCACCACCACCAGTGTCTGGACTCCAGGGGGGATTGTGCCTGTCTGACCTCAGCATCACTGCCCCGCTGTTAGACATTACATTACATTACATTACATTACAGTCATTTAGCAGACGCTTTTATCCAAAGCGACTTACAGGAAGTGTCTTCAACATAGGTATTCAAGAGAACTACTAGTCACCAGAAGTCATAAGTGCATCTCCTTTCTTAAACAAGCATCTCAAAGCATAAGCCAGAGCAAAAGTATAGTGCAGAGGCAAGTTACTACGAAAACAATAATTGCAACAGACTAATCCGAATATAGTAAGTGCTACAAACTACTACGAATAGGATAAGTGCAGTAAACAAATACAAATTCAATAAGTGCAGCGAACTGATACGAATACAGTAAGTGCAACAACTAATACGAGTGCAATAAGTGCTACGAGGAAGGCTCAGGGTAGTGCTAGATGCTTGCGCTATGGAGTCCAATCGCCAAAGACTTTGTATTATTCATTTCTTATGTGTAATAAATTATTGTTACATTTTATTGAAGTCTCTCCTGATTGAAATTCCTTGTTATTCTCATACTGCCATTTCCGAGTGCAAAAGTAAAGTCAGCACCGGCAAGAATTGTATCGCTTTCATTGGGGAGGGCATCCCAAGATACATCTGCTCCAGAGTCCACGAGAGCGAGTTCGGGGAATGGTGATGCCCCGGAAAACTAAGGTGGCTTGAAATTGCATATCGGTGTGAGAGGCTGAAGCAGTGGAAAAGGTGTTGCTCATCAGGTCTTTTCTTAAAACTGATGAGCCCTGTCTTTTGGCCGAGAGGGACAAACAGCAAAAATGTGACCAGCCATACAGCAGTATATGCATAAACCGGCCAGGGGAGGTGGAAAAAAAGCACATAAAAGATGCTTAACGATTGACAAGTGAGATAGTTTTTCTGTAGATTAGTGAGTTCAGGCATCACTTATTGTCTACCTTCTATTTATAGTACTTGCGGGTGACTGAGGGTGCTTTGACATCAGAGAACCGAAACCGGATAAAAGTACACTTGACCCAAAGGTCCAGTTTGTTTTGACTAGGTAAACTCTGTGAATTGTACTTGGTTGTTGAGTTACAGAAAACTGCTGACGCTCTGTTCTGCAATTCTTGGATTTCATTTAATGTTAACTTGGACTTCTACAACCAATGGGGATGATCAGCTACGGTGCTCTCCACAGCTGATCCATGAGTGTCAGTACAGTTCGGCCCTCTCCTTGAGGAGGTGCGCTCAGTGCAAGAAAAGTGTTGTTGAGAAAGTGTTGATTAAATGCAACCGTGGTTGCAAGCACATCAGCCATTAACTCTAAACTGAACCACAGCTTCCTCCTCTGCTGCTGTATCTTTAGAAAATCTTAATAACGATTCACTTTATATATATTTCATAAAAAGCTCCCTGAACTGTGGAGTACACTTTAAAAAGTAGTAAAGCCATCAACAGCTCATCAGCTTCTTTCAGGCCTTGCCGTCCTATCTATCTAAATCTTGTTTTTTAAACTTTTTCTCCGTGACGCATTTCATCCATTTTTCCGTTTGTCATACAAGGTTAAAAAAAGTCCCTTTTATTTTTAAATGAAGTCTCTTGCCTAGAACATTAAATATAAAATGATGTAGGCTGATTAACTGGCAAAGTAAATTTAGCAACTTATAAATTGAGTGAGGAAGTGACACATCACAGATGGTTATTTGACGATAAGTGAAGATTGAGGGGCTTTTCCTCCAGAATAGTGATCTCAGGCAGCACTTCTTGTCTACGTTCAGTTTGCAGCTGTTCTCTTTCATGCTCTCTCTCGATCTGCAGGATTTGTCGCAGAACATGTCTGGCCATGATGGAACTCCTTAAGAGGGTTCCTGATGTAATTTGGTACTAAGTAACTGTCTTTACGTCAGTGCAAACCTTTATAACTTTTAAATTAAAGGCAAGCATATAATGCAACAAATTTGGATACATTTGTAGTTATTGCCAAATATATTTCCCAAAACAATAAGTTATTAAGAAAGTAGTTGAATAAGAGATTACCAAAATCTCCTCTACATTACATTACATTACATTACATTACATTACATTACAGTCATTTAGCAGACGCTTTTATCCAAAGCGACTTACAGTCAGTACTACTGACTCTTCAGATTGTCTCCACAGGATTGTTCACAGACCTCTTTATCTTCTAAAATTGCTGATGGATTAGTTATTTACTTTTTGACTGATTGTGTGAATCCATGTGGATGAGAATGTAAACTAATTGGGTAAAAAGTTTAACAGACTTTGGCTGCTGTAAGTCAGAAAAATAAACTTGAATGAGCTACGATTTCTAATTGAATCAGTCTCCAGTCTTCTCTTTATTGTAACTCATAATATAATCCGTTCTCCATATAAATATTCTTGAAAATGGATTCATTTTAAGGTTTCTCGTACTGAAAATACATTTTTACATAGACTTTCTGACACAGACATAAATTTCAATTGTATTTTTATGATTAAAAAATACATTATTTATTAGCTAGAAACTACATATCTGAGCAGATAAAAACCACGCGGAGCTCCTCAAGGGTTGATTATTGGGCCTCTCCTTTTCAATATTTACATGCATGTAAAATAACTACATTTTTTATAATAATTACGTGGAATGCACTAAAATTTTGTTTTATCGAGTGACTACGGCCCCATTGACTCACTAAACACCTATGGTTGGATGTCCCACAACTTCTCCAATTAAACACAATAAAAAAAAATTGAGGTTTTGTTTTTGTCAGGAGTACTTTAACAATATTTTTTTTTTATGGGAACAACATAATTTTTTTCTGAACCTTTACTCCCCTTAATAAAGGCATCAACCAATTATGTTGTGTTAGCTCCACACTGAACCACAGCTTGCTGTATCCTCAGAAAATCTTTATATTATAGAAATACTTTATATATATATTTTCTAAAAAGGAACCGATGGTTGTAATTTCTTTAGACGGCTCCTGGAAAGGGTTATTACATTTGATACTAATTACTGTCCTCATGTCAATGCAAATTGTCTTACTGTGAAATTTAAGATACACATGTAATTCAACAAATATTGATAAGGGTTGAAATGTAATTATTGCCAAATTACTGTTTGGAAAAAAAGAAGTTGTAATGAACTTTATAAAGCAGTACCAAAATCCCTTCTACTCATCAGCTTTTCTTCACATGATTTCTTCAGAGACTTCATTTTCTAAAATTGCTGATGGATTAGTAACCTTCTATTCAAAGCATTGTAACTCAGTGTGGATCAGATGTGTTAACTGATTGTTAAAGATAAACAGTCTTTGGTTGTAATTCTGAAGAAAATTGAAGAGGGCTGAACATCCGGCAACATCATTTTAGCAACGTGCAAAAGGAAGTGAGTCTCAATGACAATGAAGTGACAAGGAAGTGACATCACACAGAAATTCAATACATATTTAGAATCATTTATCTTTAACACATATCATTGCAGGGACTCTGACTGAGAGGGGACAGAACAAAGACGCAACATGGTTGAATTCAGATGGATTAAAGTGACTTTATTTCTGATAATACTGCATCGGTTTACCGGTAAGAATACATATAACATATACAGAAATACAAGAAACATTACAAAACGTTGTTCTTGTTTCTTATTGCTACATTATTACATAGTGACTTTTATTAAAGTTAGACAGCCAATTTTGCATTTCTTTTTTTTTTTTTCTAAACGTGTTGAATTATATTAATTGAAGGATGAGACACATTGGGAACTTAAAGTCCCAGTGAAATGGAAGTTACAATGTTTTTAGCGTTGGTTATGTGATTATTGGTCAGTCAATATTTGATCAGTGTAGAGTCAAGAGGAATTTAAAACAAATCCTTTGCATTTGATTGGACCGCTATAAAGTGGGCGGGCTTAGAATGTAGCATGCTATTGAGCTACAGAGGACTGTGGCTCCACACACTCCTCCCTTGTCACTAAAAGTTGCAGACTTATTTAAGGATGGATGTTGTAATATCACTGGTTGAAACTGGTTGGTATTAGCGCTACATAAGCATACGTCATAATCAGCTTTATAGGAAGAAACAAGGACTTGATTTTGTTATAAAAATAAGAAGACATTTTGTTTTGTAATGTAATGTTTTGCATATATTCAGAAATAGGGGCTCATTTAAACTCAACTTGTCTTGACTACAAACTGTAAACATAAAAGTCACATTCATATTTCATTTCATTTTCCATTTTCCTCTTTTATCTTTTCTACAGCCATGACTGGAGAACTTGACCCCAGCTATGTTGTCAAAGTTGGAGATACTGTCACTTTGTCTTGTAAGAACGTGACATATGGTCCGGACAAATGTGACAGAATTAAATGGATCTACAGTAGTTCGGCAAGAAGTTTCTACTCCATACTGGTGAACTCTGGGAAGATTGGTGAATATGCCAAAGATAAATCAGACAGACTGAGCGTTACAGAGAACTGTTGTCTGGTTATAAAGAATTTCACATATGAGGATGTTGGTCGATACACGTGCAGACGGTTCAATTCACAAGATTCTCATATTTACCTGTTTGCTATTATCAGTGAGTATCTACAACATAATGTTTCAAACTGTCATGTTAGTCCGTCACAATTTACTTAAACATAACAATAATTACGGATACAGTGATGAAGTTAGTTTTACTCTTTCTCTCACAATATCTTCATCAGTCACTGAAAGCAACGACACTGATAAGGTGACGTTAACGTGCTCCGTGTCGACATATGACTGGTGTCGAAACACAGTGGAGTGGCTGTATGAGGGAGAAGATGAGTATGAAGACATGAAGATGTCCAAGCCCGGGTGCTCAGCAACTGTGACATTTCCCATGAGTGAGAAGAAGAGACTGAAGCATCGTGAGTTGTTCAAGTGTAAAGTGACGGACATCAATGGAAAAGAGCAGCTGTTTCCCTTCAGTCTTCTGTCCTCAGGTGATAAACCAGGTGAGATAATAATCACAATCATCATTACGATTGACTTACTGCAGATGGAAAACGTCACACAGTTTAATTTTTAATTTAATTCATTTGCTTTTGTCATTTAAAGTGAGGATCACCACATGTGCGCCTGCTGTCAGTGATACTTCAACAACATCACAGGGTAGCAAATCAAAATGTTCTCTCTCTGTCTCTTTAAGTATGAATGTCAGACCGACACTTGGCTGTGGGTTGACATATTCACGTATGGAAAAGCATGTTTATTCTCTTTTAGCTGCAGGATTTTAAAAAGAACAGAAAGCTGCAATGTTTTAAATGTTTTCTCTGCAGGTTGGTGGAAGATCATTATTGGGTTTGTTGGTTTAGCAGCACTCTCAATAACTGTTGTGGCGGTCAACATGTGGACGAGAACTAAAGGTGACAACATTCGCAGATCTTGTTTTTATAAACAAGAGGATTTGATCAACCTGGATATACATTGTATAAATATAGTTATTATTATTGTGGAAACTAATGTAGACTCTTTTTGTCTCTTTAGGGAGAAAAACACAGATGCAAGTCAATGCTGTGAGTTTTAAAACTGAATATTCAGTATGGTATTTCACTGTTTACAATAAGAATATTGAATGTTTTTAATCTATTTGGCTGCAGAAATTAAGGTAATTTAATACAGAATCTGAATTGTGTTGTGTTGTTTTTTACAGGTGCATCGTGAAGATGACAGTACAGTGACCTATGAAAATGTTGGAGAACCCGTTTCTTGAGTGAGATATTACTGATCAACGATTTCAACTTCAGCTCACCTGGAAAATTTGTCAAATGTCTGTATTGTCTAAAAGACCATTTTAGTGGTCGAATATTTGAAAAGCATCTGTCAAAATGCTCTTTAAAATGTGTTTTTTTTAATGTTGTTGATCTGCCTCAGCTATAGCATTATTTGTATTGAAGAACTAATCTTTAAGTAACTTAGGGTGATTTTATTCACCTGTTTGCCGGAAATAAATTATGTTTTTCTAAATTTTGTATAATAGGCTTGAGTTGTGACTTTTAGTTGAAGCTTTCTACCCTTTAATTGTAACTGATAATATAATATAGTCTGCAAATAAATGTTCTGAAAAACTATAATTATTTTATATTTTTCGTATACACAAACATAAATGAAAATCTTATTTGTCAGATAAAGAATGTATTTATATTTTAGATAGTAACTACACATCTGAGTACATGTTCCTCAAGGGTTGATTCTCGGGCCTCTTCTAGTCAATATCTACTTGCATGTAAAATAACTTAATGTTTTACCATAATTATGTGGACTGCATTAAAATTTAGTTTTAGCATTTACATGTGACTGCAATCCCATTGAATCACTTAACACCTTGTGATTGGATGTCCCACACTTCCTCCAATTTAACACAATAAAACAGATTTTTTTCTAAAGGCATTTACACACCTGGGGCCTTCTTTTCATTTTTCTCGAACTGTTTTATTTTTCATGAGTACTTTCTCAGAGTATGTGAATATTACGCAGCGAGAAAGCAGCGTCATTTTATAAATAACTCTATAATATAACTTATAATAGCTTAGGCTATACAACAACTTATCTCAGACGGAGAAATGCTAAATATTTCCCTGCATATATTCCTGATTTTTGTTGTGTGTAAACATCTTTAGACAGTGAAAAGCAAGTAAGTCAGATACATTAGTATGGTCATGTTGGACTTACATTCCCCATGTGGATAGACATGTGACTCCAAATGAATGAAAATGTTGGACCGTAATTACAGGAAGTGTAAATAAACAACTTTTCATGATATGTCAATTATGGGATCACAACTTGTTACCGCTACCCTCAAGTGGCAAAAAAAGAATCAGTTCTTTCAGGTTTAAGGCCCTTATCATGTCAGCTGATATTGTGCTCTAGTAGTGTTTGTTAATCCGCTCTTTTTCAGCAGCAGTTCATCCAAATAAATTCAACTGCGCTTGTGCTCAATTAGAACAGCAGTGTTAGTTAATACCCTACCATTATGAACAAACCCAACCTGACAACACAGTTGTGTCGTGATCTGCTGAAACTGTGACCAACCCATCCGTTACAAAACCGACTGTGTCCTCCTGTGGTTGAAAAGTTGTGCAACAATTCAAGGAAATCATGAGCTAAGAAGCTAATAACAGACATTTTGAGGAAGTGTCTACTTTTTCCTCATCACAGGGAAGACATTCTTATAAATGCATCAATTCAGAGACTTTGACAGTTAATAGCTGAAGAAGGGACAGAAAAAAGAGACGCTGGCACGATTGTTGAATTAAGATGGATTAAAATGTCTTTATTTCTTATACAGCTGCTTCAGTTTACAGGCAAGAACACATAAATACACTTTATTAATACTACTTATAGTGAGTGATATTACATGCTGTCACTTTTATTTGACGGAGAGAGTTACGTTTGTTTTGCAGCTTCTGTTGTGCCTCAACACTAATTCTCAACATAAAAGCCACATTCATATTTTGTCCTATTTTTCTTGCTTCCCTCGCATCTTTGTTCGCAGAAGTTACTGGGCAGCATTCCTCTCCTTCACTGTCCGAGCTGGAGATGGAGTCCCTTTGTCTTGTGTAAATGTGTTAGATCGTCAGAATAACTGTGACCGAACCTCGTGGATCTTCCGTGATTCAAGAAAGAGAGAAGCTGAGCTGTTTGGTCATGGGAGACTGACTGCACATCGCACATTAAAAATCAAACAGACTGGGTGTTTCAGAGAACTGTTCTCTCGTGATGGGTGAAGGTCACAAATGAAGATGTTGGTCTCTACCATTGTCAACAGCTCAAATCAACACATTGAAGACACTCAGATTGATCTGTCCATTATCGACAGTGAGTATTCAGATCAAACTGTTATTAGAGCAATGTGCTGAAACGTAACAATGGTTGATCCAGTAATTGTACCTTTACGTCTTTTGTCAGTGAATGAAGATGATGATGGAGATGGAGATGAAGATGAAGGTGGTGAGCAGGTGACGCTGTCCTGCTCTGTGTTGACGCATGACAGGTGTAGACACACAGTCAAGGGGATGTTTGAGCTGAAAAATGTGGATGAAGATAAAAGAAGAAACATCAGCAGAGTCAGAGTATCGTAAGTCAGAGTATCGTAAGTCAGAGTATCGTAAGTCAGAGTATCGTAAGTCAGAGTATCGTAAGTCAGAGTATCGTAAGTTGTTTAAGTGTGAGGTGACGGATGGTTTTACTCAAAAAGTGCAGCTGTTTCCCTTCAGCCCTCAGTCCTCAGGTGAGGAACCAGGTGAGAATATGAATCATGATAAGCTGTTTATAATCACCTAGAACTAATTTGCATATTTGATGGATTAAAACATTTATTATGATATTATTCCTTCACATTTAGTGACGGCAAATGACGTATTTTCTCGCTGTGAGGTTTGTTTAGGTTTTCTTATTTCATCCGTGCAGGTGAAGATGCAACAACATCAACGATTGCAACTATTGAATGTTTTTTAATGTTTTCATTCATTTTCCAGGTTGGTGGTTGTACATCATTGTACCCGTAGTGTTAGTGGCACTCGTAATAATCACTTTGGCTGGCATCAGATGGATGAAAACCAAAGGTGAGAACATCCACAGATTAATCTTTTATTTATAATTGTATTAACCCGGGAGCTAAACTCAACTCTCTTTTTTCTTGTTATTTTCAGGCAACAAAAGTTCATTTTCTTTGCTGTAAATATTCTTTCTTAAATTCTACATAACCAAATTATTCAGGATATAGAATGTAACACTGTTCTTATATGTTCTCACTGTTGTTACTGTCCATATACAACTTAACCTGCCATTGTTTATTTTTGTGGCCCGGATTGTTTCTGTTAGAAATTAAAGGCATATTCCCAATTTGGTTTGAATCTAATTTGAAAGATAGAGACTACTTTGTCGCCATTGGTAAGAAAAAAAACTCCAAAAAATAATTGCCAAGGCTTTTCTTTCCAAACTCTACATGCGTGCACTAGCTATGTTTTTGCAAAATAGCTAAATATTCAGATGCCCCAAATTCCATCCAGTTAAAACAAAAATGACTGAGTAAATGTTTTAAAGGAAAGGTCAACAGCCAGCGTTCAGGTTGACTCCCAAAAAACCCAGACGAGTGAGCGACATTGGTAATGTAATGATCTGTGCCCTTAATTCAAACAGCCACATCAGCAGGGTTACGAAATAGCCTGCTGCCAGTTCTGAGAGGGAAGTTGTCTCTTATCGAACTTCTGAAGAAGGAAAGACAGAACCACATATTCCCTCTATATCATCTGTAGGGTTCCACTTCAATCTCAACATTCAAACACGTCTTTTTGGGCTGTTTAGATGTCTACAAGACATTTAGAGAGATGAAAAGCTGATCTGTCTGCATGAATGGAAAAAAAGATTCAAAGTCAAAATAAGGAAGGGGAGCTTTACCAATAAGAGGAAGTTAATGCTGTATCTCTATAAAAGAAGCACTCTCTCAAAGGCTTTAATAGTTCAGGACGTAGAGAAAGAGAGGCAAGATGGTTGAAATCAGATGGATTAAAATGACTTTATTTGTGATACTTCTGCTGCTTCAATATAGATATCTCAACATCCGTAACTGTTGAGATATCTATATTGATATATAAATAGATTAAGAGAGACATAGACATTAAGAGAGATGAAAAGCTGATCTGTCTGCATGAATGTAGGAAAAGATTCAAAGTCATGGTGAGGAAGTGACTCTTTACTAATAAGAGGAAGTAAATGCTGTGTCTCTCTTAAAGAGAAGCACTCGGTCAGAAGCTTTGACAGTTGAAGGCGTGAAAACAAGAGACAGAGAAAGAGAGGCACGATGGTTGAAATCAGATGGATTAAAATGACTTTATTTGTGATACTGCTGCTGCTTCAGTTCACAGGTAAGAACATAAAACACACACATGACTAAAAGGAACGTTACTAACAGTATTTGAGTAACTTGATTTAAGTGAAACAGACAAGTTTGGTGTTTGTTTTGAACACGGTGTGTCAAGTGGATTCTTGTTAAAGGGACATTTGCTAGTGTTTGTTATTAATGTCATCATTACTTATTTTCATATCAAAGTTCATTTTTTATATTTTTCTCTCATCTTTAACAGCAGCAAGAGGACAAACCCTCCCCTCTGTCACCACAAGAGCTGGAGATGAAGTCACTTTGTCTTGTAACAATGTGATAAAAAATCAAGACAAATGTAAAAGTACTACTTGGCTTAACAGTCGTTCTCCTCGTGTAACAGAGGAGCTGGTTATTCTTGGGAGGATTAATGTCAATATGAATTCCAAAGCTAAATCCAGTAGACTGAGAATGACGTCAAACTGTTCTCTGGTTATAAGAAATGTCACAGCTGAAGATGTTGGTGTTTATACCTGCAGACAGTATATATCAGACAAACAACAAGGTCCAGATGCTCGGGTGTTTCTGTCTGTGATTTACAGTGAGTATTTACCTCAAAATGTTTTCAATCCAAACTGTCCATATACTGAAACATTACAATAATTTAGATTACTGTGATGAAGTTAATGTTTCTCTTGTTGTCTTTCTCTCACATTATGAACATCTTCACCAGTGGAGGGAACAAATACCACTGATACAGTCTCCTTGTTCTGCACCGTGTTGACATACGATCAGTGTGAACACACAGTAGAGTGGCTGTATGAGGGTGATAAGAGTGACTTGGAGACATCACAGCGTAACTGTTCAGAAACTGTGACATTTCCAACTACTCATCTTAATCAGAAGTTTAACTTTTATGAGTTACTGAAGTGTAAGGTGACAGATAAAAAGAGTGGAGAAACCCTGCTGTGTAAAGTCGGCCCCCAGTCCTCATGTGAGAAAACAGGTGCGTTTGTTTTGTATTTTATGATTTTTACATTTTAAGATCACATTGTTCTTCTCTCTTGTTGAACACCAGGTATTTTATCCTGATGTTTGTCTTGTAATTTCATATCATACTCACCAAAATTCAAAGGAAGCACATCAGTGGGGAGAAACAATACATCATCTGCAAAGAATGACACTCCAACAAAACAAGGTAGTGACATCATTTCTTACATCTCTGTCTCTTAGTGAAGCATAAAGTATGAATGTCAGACCAACACTTGGCTGATGGAGGAGATATTAACGTTTGGAAAAGCATGTTTATTTTCTGTTTAGCTACTTGATTTTGAATGAAAAAGAAAGATACAAGCAAAATGTTTTTATTTCAATTTCCAGATTGGTGGAGGTTCATTATTTTTAGTTTTGCAACACTCATAATGATTGTTGTGGCGGTCTTCATATGTAAGAGAACTAAAGGTGAGACCATTCCCAGATGTGATTTTTATTAACAAGACATTTTACCCAGTGGAAACTTAAGTCAACTCTTTGTCTGTCTTTTCAGGGAGCAAAAGCCAGATGGACGACAATGCTGTGAGTTTTAAAACTGAATAATCAAACGCTTGTGTTTGTGGTGTTTCACTAGATTACAATAAAAACAAACAGTGCTGATGAAAGTGATTTTTTATTTTATTTGAATGCAGAATATGAATTGTGTTGTGTTGTTTTTCACAGGTGCATCATGAAGATGAAGATGAGGGTACAGTGACCTATGAAAGCATTGGAGAACCTTCTGCTTCTGTCAGACTCCACTGATTTACAACTTCAACATCCACTCCAAAAAAATTAAAAAAATTTAAGATCATAGTTGCACAATTGCATTTGCAACTCAACTCACTCAGAACTCCTCCTCGTCTTGTCAGGCTGCTTAAACTTCATTGCAACAAAATAAAGTATTGAATGATTGAAAACTGTTAAATCTAATGTTATCATGTCTTTACTGCTAAAACTTCTTATCCACTCATATCAGTGTTTCTAATGTTTCATACAGTAAAATAAGATAACCTCAGTCTGGACTCCTGAACTCTAAAATGCATTGAGAATTAGGTCTTAAAATGCAAATACTATCCCTGTGCACAGAACATTAGGAAACCATTTCAAAGCAATATACGAACACAGACTGTGAATATAAACCAGATGATTATGACTCCAAAATACCCCAACAGAAAGGAAGTGTGCTGTGGTTTTGGTGGGTGGGTGAGAAGAGACGTTCACCGTGAACTTCAAGGACTCAGTTCTCAGCTGATTATTTTAAGATTCCTTCCGTGAGAGAAGTTCACATTTTGACCTGAAGCTTCTCTCGATTAACTTGACGCATGTCGTCTGTTTTTGTTTGAGCTGTTTAGTGTGGTGGAAGTTGACCGAATAAGGGAGACCAACAAAGAGAAATTTATCTTTGTATATTTATAAGCTTTTGCGCAAAAAATGGACCGAAACCAACAAAGTGACAGTCAGAGACTGACTGCCGAGGAATCGGTCCTGAGTGCATCTTCACCAGGGTTTTTATATGCATAAGAACAAAGAGTCAATAGTTACATTCAATGAAGGGATAGACATACTTAATATAGAACAAAGAGACATCGCTTAATAAAGAACAGGAAATTTCCCAAATGAAGGCACACTCTTGTCTCAGACACACATGAAAAGGGTTAATGAACAGGCTAGGCTATATTTCAACCTTCCATCATTTAGCACGTCAGTGTGGTATACAGATCAGGCATTGCATCAAAAGCCAGTCATCAGAGGTTCAAGTACAGTTCAAGCGGAAAGGGAGGCAGACATGCTTTCGCGCAGGCCACAAAAACAGTATAAAACAGAGAGTCACTCTTAATACAAAGGTTATACATTAAATGATCATTTTTTCCTCTATATTTAGATATCTATACTGATATATAAATAGATATCTATAAGACATTAAGAGAGATGAAAAGCTGATCTGTCTGCATGAATGTAGGAAAAGATTCAAAGTCATGGTGAGGAAGTGACTCTTTACTAATAAGAGGAAGTAAATGCTGTGTCTCTCTTAAAGAGAAGCACTCGGTCAGAAGCTTTGACAGTTGAAGGCGTGAGAAGAAGAGACAGAGAAAGAGAGGCACGATGGTTGAAATCAGATGGATTAAAATGACTTTATTTGTGATACTGCTGCTGCTTCAGTTCACAGGTAAGAATATAAAACACATACATGACTAAAAGGAACGTTACTAACAGTATTTGAGTAACTTGATTTAAGTGAAACAGACAAGTTTGGTGTTTGTTTTGAACAAGGTGTGTCAAGTGGATTCTTGTTAAAAGGATATTTTATTGCTATTCTTTGTTATTAATGTCATTATCACCACATATAAATGTAAAAAAACGAATTTTCATATCACAGTTCGTTTTTTATATTTTTCTCTCATCTTTAACAGCAGCAAGTGGACAAACCCTCTCCTCTGTCACCACAAGAGCTGGAGATAATGCCACTTTGTCTTGTAACAATGTGAATCAGGACAAATGTAAAAGTACTACTTGGCTTCACAGTCGTTCTGGTGAAACAGCAAAGGAGCTGGTTGATCTTGGGAGGATTAATGTGAATGTGATTTCCAAAGCTAAATCCAGTAGACTGGGTTTGACAGCAGACTGTTCTCTGGTTATAAGAAATGTCACAGCTGAAGATGTTGGTGTTTACACCTGCAGACAGTTTATATCAGGACAAAAACAAGGTCCAGATGCTCGGGTGGTTCTGTCTGTGATTAACAGTGAGTATTTACATCAAAATGTTTTCAGTCCAAACTGTCCATATACTGAAACATTACAATAATTTAGATTACTGTGATGAAGTTAATGTTTCTCTTGTTGTCTTTCTCTCACATTATGAACATCTTCACCAGTGGAGGGAACAAATACCACTGATACAGTCTCCTTGTTCTGCACCGTGTTGACATACGATCAGTGTGAACACACAGTAGAGTGGCTGTATGAGGGTGATAAGAGTGATGTGGAGACATCACAGCATATCTGTTCAGCCACTGTGACACTTTTGGCTCCTCATCTTTGTCAGAAGCTAAAGTATTATGAGTTACTGAAGTGTAAGGTGACAGATAACATGAGTGTAGAAACCCTGCTGAGTAATGTCGGTGTCTGTGAGAAAACAGGTACGAATGGTTTTATTTAAAGTTTTAAGATTACATTATTGTTTTTTTTTTAGTCTCATCAGATAAGCTATTTTGTTACCATTTCTTGTCTTTTTTATTTCATATCCTCTTCAACAAAATTAAAAGGAAGCACATCAGTGGGGAAAAACAATACATCATCTGCAAAGAATGACACTCCAACAAAACCAGGTAGTGACTTAACATCCTACATCTCTCTCTCCTTATGGCTGCAAATGTTGGCTTTCTCTTATCCACATGTCTGAGTCTCAAACCTGGCTGTTGGTATCTTTTAATCTCTGTTGAACTTGGAATTGCAAAACATAATAAAAGAAAACACGAATTAATTTTAAAAGGGTTTCATAAGATGTTGATGATTATTCTCAAACCACAATCAGGAATATGTAGCACACAGAAGTTAAGTTTTTATTTTTTATCTTAAAACTTCAACGTCTTATCACATGCATTTTAATTATTTATTCGGTTAAAGACACTATTTTGAATGACATTCAAGGTAGAATTCTGTAAAAGTTAACAGATGATATATCTTACAGATGCAGATTTGTACCAACAGAAACTGATTTATTTTGCAAAGAATGTTGCAAAATAAGTTTTTAATGTTTTTTTTCCTCCTTCCAGAATGGTGGATGTGGCTCATCATTGTGTTTGCCGGTTTAGCAGCTCTCTTAATAATCACTGTGGCGGTCATCAGATGGAAGAGAACTAAAGGTGAGACATTTCCTAAATTGTTATGTGTTTTCATAGACTGGGATTCTTTTTTCCATCATTTTTGTGGAAGCTGAACTCTCCTTCATCTTTTCAGGGAACACAACACAGATGGATGAAAGAATTGTGAGTTTTGAACCTTAATAATCAAATGTTTATACAGTTATGAGCTATCTTCTCCTGGATTACGTTGGCTGTTTTAGACATGCGGTTAACGTTTTAAATTGAAACAAAACAACAAAAAACACTGCAAAACTACTACCGACTACTACCGTCCCTAAACAGACTTCCACAGAAAAACGTGTTCACAATGCACTGTGGAACAAATTGTTTAGGGTCCGGGCTTCTGGTTTCAATAGCAAAGGTCAGAAAAACATGGTAAAGCTAACTTGTATCCTTACCGTGGAAAAATCTATATCAAATTTAGAATTGAGCTTGAGAGAAATAAAAGGAGTAAATATGCAACATTTACAGCATGGCACACCGTTTATTCTATAATTATTAACCACTGATGTGAATTGAAAACTGTTACTAGACTGTATTTAATGTAACTGTATTTTCCAGGGACTGAGCTTAAACCATGCTGTGACTCCGCCCGGTCCAGAAACCAGTCATGACATGGTGAGATCACACTCTATACTGTACAGTTAACCCACCACTGTGAGATATGTGTCATGTTTGTTCTCTAAAATGCAGCAGTATGAGATACACAGTTTCCTTTACCACAGAGAAAAAGAGAAGTCAAGTCATGCAACTAAGCTAGTTTCCCCACGTCACTGAGCAGCCATGATGTTGTCTTCTCTGTGCAGGCTGATCCTGAGGATGGTGTTTCCTACGCCTCCGTCAGCTACACCAAGAAGACCAACGCTAAAGCACAGGTAAGCTGTCTGATTGGTTACACTGCTGTTGCTAGTCAATGAAGAAACAAGAGTTTTCGGCCGTGTGTGAGTCAACGCAACCACCAGAGGTCCTTGAGCATGCAGCCAAAATATTATGCCGTTTGCTGCAACAGAATGATTAACCGTGGACAGACACAGACACTCACTCACTCACCGTGGCACACACACACTCACGACCAATCACATGATTCTCCTGGTGGAGATAATAAGCGTTAAACACAAATTACAGCTGAGGCTGATTGGAAGTATTTAAATTTAACATTTTTACCAGAAGATGGCAGCAGATGAAAAGTTAAAGGACCATTGTCACAAGTCATCCTGAAGGGGATATTTGTTGTCAATACCATAAATGTCTCATGGCGACTTCAGTCCTTAAGAAACATTCAAGTCTGTGTATGTTTTGCATTGTTATCTTCGATCACAACGTGTTGTATTAAATCACGTCCTTTCCCTCTCGTTTCCCAGGTTCGGGTTAAAGATGATGATGATGATGATGCGGTGACCTACAGCACTGTGAAGTCTTCCTCCTCTTCTCCCAGCGACCTCTAGGCCAACAAACCAATCAAATAAGATATTTTACATGTTTTTTTTATCAGCTTTTTATATCCAGTAGTTTTGGAGTAAATATTGAAATCTTCTTGTGTCAGCCTAATCGATAATGAACAGATCTCTAAAACTTCAAACACTTCATGTGGTGATATTGAAAGTATGTTACTGTGGATGTGCTCGGAGGTAGACCGGACACAAATGACTTGGGTAGGTTTAGGGAGACATCATGGATTGGGTTTAAATCTCTTATATGTTATAGTTACAGCACCTAGCAGAACGTCAATCTGCAGAAATGCACATTTTCTGACTGTTTGTCGAGCAGCTATCCATCCTCCTCTACTGCAGCTAAAGTAAGTGATGACATGCAGTGTTTGCTAATAATACGAATAGGCTACATCAAAGCTAATCACTTGCAAATGATTATAAAAGATTTTGGAACATTTTGTATTGCTGCTTAAGAAAGACATTTTTTTTTACATACAAAAATAATAAAGCAATCTTTATTATTTTGTTAATTCATGGGCTCTTTCTCAATACCAAGTATTGTCAAGTTTGGACTTGCAAACTTGCTAGTTCAGTAGCTAGTTCGATAGTTCGACTGCAATCGGAACAGCAGCGAACTTGATGACGTCACCAACTCAGCTCGTACTGACCAGAGCCATGGCTCCTGTCTACTCCAGTTATCTTCACTGTAATATATATTGACATAAAATGAAAATGATATAATATATAATATATATATAATATATAATGATATAATATATAATATTATAATATATAATAAAACGAAATGATATAATATAATATATAATATATAATATATAATATAATATATATAATATATAATATATAATATATAATATATAATATAATGATAAAATATATAATATATAATATATAATATATTTATATAATATTATAATATATAATAAAACGAAATGATATATTATAATATATAATATAATTATAATATAATAATATAATAATGATATAATTATAATATAATAATATAAAAAATTATTAGGACATCAAATTGGATCAGAGGCTGGTTGCCATTGCTGTGCATTATAGAGAAGCTGAAGAGGAGGACGGGCCATATTAGCCTGTCTCTCTAGCTTTGTACATTTGTCTAATCATCCTATGCTTTTTAACCTGTCTACTATCATTTATATGTAGACTTGACAGTTTACTTGGCATACCTAGGCATGATTAGGCATGCCTAGGTTAAAAACTAATGCAGTTTAATATTGTATAAAGTCTTTATTTAATGTTTTAGAGGTGGTGATTTATTTTTTGTGTCAGCTTGGTTTGTGGTGCTGTTGAACTGTAACGTTATACTGAGAGGTGTTTCTAATATTTAGTCTACCCTTCATATACATGGGATGGACCAACACCTCTGAAAAACTATTTACATTAAAAAAAAAGTAATATTATAACCTTGCTGAAGTTAACATGTATATACAGGGCTGTTATATTTGACTACATTAGCTTTATCTAGGCCTACCTGATAAACTGGCAAGTTCAGGGGAGGTTTGATACTTTAGTTTAATATTGGAATGGATTAGCATACATTCCACATACAGACCTGCCATTTGTCTTCTTGGTACTCAACATAAAGAGGCTGATACTCAGTCTGACAGGCCTTGTACAGTTAGGTGCACAAACATCACAATACATCAGTGCAAGAAGTAGCCTACCTGCCACGCACATCATTAGTCATTAACCAGGACAGACATCAACAGAAACAGGACATTTCATGTCTATAATACAGTAATCATGTAGGCTAATGTAACTTTTTGACTCAGAACCTGGGAAGATAGGTGTGCTCTTACACTGCCTATCAAGCAATGAAATAAATAGATTACATTAATAACAGAAAGCACCGGATCAAACAGGTCAGAGGGAAATTTTTATTCTGGTAGACTTCAACAATTGATAGACAATTCATATTTAGAAAACAGTTTAATAAATATCAAATAGTAAAAACACATAAATAAGCAATAAATATAATACATAATAGACCGGAGTGCAGCATCAGATGGATGCTGCACTCCGGGGGCAGCACTCCATTAGTCCGCCCCTGGTTGTTGCAGCAAACTTGTTGTTGTTCTACTTCGTTTTGGCCTGTTTGGCAGTTATTTCCAGGTCAGAAGTGGTTACAAAGTCCCTGGAAAAAACATAAACAAAGAGTGACACAGAGTGACACACTGCCTCTTCAATAAGATATTAATCACAAATTTGGCTCCATCCCTTACCCAGTCATACAGACAATGAGGGCCTGGGTTTCCTCAGTTGTCCCTTGAATAAAATATTGCTTTAATGTTAGTTTGATTGCACAATAATAGCAATTATAACAAGTGTGTATAATTGTCACAGTTCTTCCTCCATACTGCCAGTAGTTCCATACTCCCTGTCACTCTGTCTCACTCACCTAATTGGCTCACTCTGTTCACCTGCCTGTCACTCTCTCTCAGTTCACTCCGGCCACTCCCAGTTCCACTTCCAGCTCACAGCTCAGCCCCCTCTCTCTCACCACACTCTCCCTCACTCACCTAATCAGCCTCATGCAGTGCACCTGTCTGCCACACCCACCTCATCAGCACCATCCCTCTCACCTGCTCACTCTGCTGCACCTACACCCTGCAGTATAAATGCCCCACTCATTCACACACTCGCGGCCAGATCGTTCGTTGTTTTCATGCTACGCTTTCCAGCAATTTCCCGTGGACTGATTTCCTGTTGCCGACCCTGCCTGTCTGGACTTCCCTGCCTTGCCTGTGCCCCGGTCAACGTCTCAGCCTTCTGTCCCCGACCACGAGATTAGCCTCCGCTTCCTCTGGTTTCCGTCTGCCTGATCCCTTACCTGTTTCCCACTGTGAGTCATATCCTGCCTGCCTGTCTGTCTGCTGTGTTCTCAGCTTCAAATAAAGCTCCAGAACTTTATCTGTCTCCTCGTCGTACTGCTCTTGGGTCCACACACCAACCGTGACAGTACGATCTGGCCACGACAGGGCCCAGCGTTCGACACCTCGTCACAAGCCCGGTTCCATTGAAGAGGCGCTCCAGAGACGCGAGACCAAGGTTGTCACCAAGACCGCTGATGTTCGTCACGCCCTGGCGAGCAGCAACCAGGCCTGGACTGCCCTGTTTAACCAGGTTCAGCAGCTCACGACAGCCATTTCGCAGACCCATTTCGCGTCCCGGCCGACTCCTGTTCCGTCGGCGCCCCGTCCGACTCCGACTCCTGTCCCGTCGGCGTTCTGGCCGACTCCTGTTCCGTCAGCGCCCCGGCCGACTCCTGACCTGTCGGCGCCCGGCCGACTCCAGTGCAGTCGGCGTTCCGGCCGACTCCTGTCCCATCGGCGTTCCGGCAGACTCCTGACCCGTCGGCCGGCCGACTCCTGACCCGTTGGCGCTCCTGTACCGTTGGCGTTCCGGCCGACTCCTGACCCGTCGGCGTTCCTGCCGACTCCTGACGTCGGCGCCCTGCCACCTCCTGTTCCGTCGGCGTCCCTGCCACCTCCTGTTCCGTCGGCGTCCCTGCCACTCCTGTTCCGTCGGCGTCCCGGCCGACTCCAGTTCCGTCGGCGTCCCGGCCGACTCCTGTTCCGCCGGCGCCCCGGCCGACTCCAGTGCAGTCGGCGTTCCGGCCGACTCCTGTCCCGTCGGCGTTCCGGCCGACTCCTGTCCCATCGGCGTTCCGGCCGACTCCTGACCCGTCGGCGTTCCGGCCGACTCCTGACCCGTTGGTGTTCCGGCCGACTCCTGACCCGACCGGTGTTCCGGCCGACTCCTGACCCGTCGGCTCCCGGCCGACTCTGACCCGTCGGCGTTCTGGCCGACTCCAGTGCAGTCGGCGTTCCGGCCGACTCCTGTCCCGTCGGCGTTCCAGCCGACTCCTGTCCCATCGGCGTTCGGCCGACTCCCTGACCCGTTGGCGTTCCGGCCGACTCCTGACGCCGCCGATCGGTTCCGCCGGCGTCTGCCGACTCCCGTCGCGGCGTCCCGGCCGACTCCTGTTCCGTCGGCGTCATCCGGCCGACTCCTGTTCCGTCGGCGCCCGGCCGACTGTCCTGTCCGGCGTTCCGGCCGACTCCTGTTCCGTCAGCGCCCGGCCGACTCCAGTGCAGTCGGCGTTCGGCCGACTCCTGTTCCGTCGGCGTCCGGCCGACTCCTGTTCCGTCGGCGTCCCGGCCGACTCCTGTTCCGTCGGCGTCCCGGCCGACTCCTGTCCCGTCGGCGTCCCGGCCGACTCCTGACCCGTCGGGCGCCCCGGCAAGGACTCCAGTCAGTCGGCGTTCCGGCCGACTCCTGTCCACCGGCGCCCGCCTGGACCTGATGGTGGCACCCGGCCGACTCCTGTAACCCGCCCGACTCCGTCGGCGCCCTGCCGACTCCTGACGATCGGCGCCCTGCCGACTCCTGTTCCGTCGGGCGTCCCGGCCGACTCCTGTCCCGTCCGTCCGGCCGTTCCGCCCGGCCGACTCCTGTCCGTCGGGCGCCCGGCCGACTCCTGTTCCGTCGGCGCCCCGGCCGACTCCTGACCCGTCGGCGCCCGGCCGACTCCAGTGCAGTCGGCGTTCCGGCCGACTCCTGACCCGCCGGCGCCCGGCCGACTCCTGACCCGTCGGCGTTCCCGGCCGACTCCTGTCCCCCTGCCGACCTGTCCCGTCGGGTTCCGGACGACTCCTGACCCGTCGGAGTTCCGGCCGACTCCTGACCGTCGGACGTTCCTGCCGACTCCTGACGCATCGGCGCCCTGCCGACTCCTGTCCCGTCGGGCGTTCCGGCCGACTCCTGACCCGTCGGCGCCCGGCTGACTCCTGTCCAGTTGGCATTCCTGCCGACTCCTGTCCAGTCGGCATGACTCCTGACCCATCGGCGCCCTGCCGACTCCTGCGACTCTTGACTCGTCGGCGCTCCGGCCGACTCCTGCACCTCCTGACCAGGGCTGGGGACAAAGGCAGGTTCAGGCAGGGGAAAGCTGAGGGAACAGGAAAACAGGAATTAAGCAACAGGGTAACCGATA
Organism: Anoplopoma fimbria; assembly: GCF_027596085.1. Lineage (NCBI taxonomy): Eukaryota > Metazoa > Chordata > Actinopteri > Perciformes > Anoplopomatidae > Anoplopoma > Anoplopoma fimbria. Next base: position 2,716,733 of record NC_072466.1, read on the forward strand.
ATATGCCAAATAGACTGGAGAGCTAGAGCGACACTAACTGGTTAACAGAGTCTACCATCTGGCGGTGTGGAGGAGTTCGGACCGGGCTTTTCAGGGCAGGCTGATTGAGATGGAGGACAGCTGGTGGCCTGGCTCCTGTACACCTGTCTCCACTCCTGCAATCAAACAAACACCAACACACACAGGGAAAGGGGGAGTGGCTGCAGGCTAAGCAGAGGTAGAGGCCATGACACATATATGACGTAATCACAGGCAAATTCCCAATTTGGTTTAAATCTAATTTGAATTTATTGGTAAGAAAAGAAACACCAAAAATTTTTTGCCAAGGCTTTTCTTTCCAAACTCTACATGCATACACTAGCTATGTTTTTGCCAAATATCTAAATATTCAGATGCTCCAAATTCCATCCAGTTAAAACAAAAATGTCAAAATGTTTTAAAGGAAATGAAAGGTCAACAGCCAGCGTTCAGGTTGACTCCCAAAAAAACCAGACGTGTGAGCAACATTGGTAATGTAATGATCTGTGCCCTTAATTCAAACAGCCACATCAGCAGGGTTACGAAATAGCCTGCTGCCAGTTCTGAGAGGGAAGTTGTCTCTTATCGAACTTCTGAAGAAAGAAAGACAGAACCACATATTCCCTCTATATCATCTGTAGGGTTCCACTTCAATCTCAACATTCAAACATGTCTTTTTGGGCTGTTTAGATGTCTACAAGACATTTAGAGAGATGAAAAGCTGATCTGTCTGCATGGATGGAAAAAAAGATTCAAAGTCAAAATAAGGAAGGGGAGCTTTACCAATAAGAGGAAGTTAATGCTGTATCTCTATAAAAGAAGCACTCTCTCAAAGGCTTTGATAGTTCAGGACATAGAGAAAGAGAGGCAAGATGGTTGAAATCAGATGGATTAAAATGACTTTATTTGTGATACTGCTGCTGCTTCAGTTCACCGGTAAGAATATAAAACACACACATGACTAAAATAATCGTTTCTAATAGTATTTGAGTGACTTGGTTTGAGCTAAGGTGTTTGTTTTGAACACGGTGTGTCAAGTGGATTCTTGTTAAAGGGACATTTGTTATTTTGTTTGTTATTAATATCATCACGTATATCTGTAAAAAAAAAATATTTTCATATCACAGTTAAATAAATCATCTTTTATATTCTCTCATCTTTCACAGCATCAAGTGGGCAAACCTTCGCCATTGTTAGCGCTGTTAGCAGTGTTAACAGGTGCCACTGACTAGCATTAAGAATAACTATATATAAATAGACACTTCCCACTGACGGTCTTTTTTAATGATGTATGTCATATAGAGACATATGTACACAGTAACTATACATAAATATGATCATATATCGTGGGAACACACACTCTGAGTTATTTTGCTTTTCTTGTCATCACTAGAGTGTTAAACCTCCAGAGCTCTGCTGGTGTTACCCACATTCTCACCAAAACACTTCCCCTTAGTTCTAAGAAAATAACAACACGCTGCAATGACTTAAAAACTCATTCTCATAGCACTAATATTTCCTCATTTGTCCCAAGTATGAGCATATTGAATGATTGAAAACTGTTAAATCTAATGTTTCATACAGTAAAAAAAAATAACCTCAGTCTGAACTCTAAAATGCATTGAGAATTAAGTCTTAAAATGCAAATACTATCCCTGTGCACAGAAAATTAGGAAACCATTTCAAAGCAATATACAAACACAGACTGTGAAAATAAACCAGATGTTTTTGACTCCAAAATACCCCAACAGAAAGGAAGTGTGCTGTGGTTTTGGTGGGTGAGAAGAGATGGTCACCGTCAACTTCAACGACTCAGTTCTCAGCTGATTATTTTAAGATTCCTTCCGTGAGAGAAGTTCACATTTTGACCTGGAGCTTCTCTCGATTAACTTGTCGCATGTCGTCTGTTTTTTTAAGCTGTTTAGATATCTATATTGATATATAAATAGATATCTATAAGACATTAAGAGAGATGAAAAGCTGATCTGTCTGCATGAATGTAGGAAAAGATTCAAAGTCCTGGTGAGGAAGTGACGCTTTACTAATAAGAGGAAGTAAATGCTGTGTCTCTCTTAAAGAGAAGCACTCGGTCAGAAGCTTTGACAGTTGACGTTACTAACAGTATTTGAGTAACTTGATTTAAGTGAAACAACTAAGGTGTTTGTCAGATGGATTCTTCTTAAAAGGACATTTTATATCGTTTGTTATAAACATCATCACATAACTAGAAACTAAAAAGTCATATTCTTATCACATATTCAATTTTTTTATATTTTTTTCTCATCTTTAACAGCAGCAAGTGGACAAACCCTCTCCTCTGTCACCACAAGAGCTGGAGATGAAGTCACTTTGTCTTGTAACAATGTGATAAAAAATAAGGACAAATGTAAAAGTACTACTTGGCTTTACAGTCGTTCTCGTCGTGTAACAGCAAAGGAGCTGGTTGATCTTGGGAAGGTTAAAGACAATGTGATTTCCAAAGCTAAATCCAGTAGACTGAGTTTGACAGCAGACTGTTCTCTGGTTATAAGAAATGTCACAACTGAAGATGTTGGTCGTTACAACTGCAGACAGTTTATATCAGACAAACAACAAGGTCCAGATGCTCCGGTGTTTCTGTCTGTGATTTACAGTGAGTATTTACATCAAAATGTTTTCAATCCAAACTGTCCATATACTGAAACATTACAATAATTTATGTTACTGTGATGAAGTTAATGTTTCTCTTGTTGTCTTTCTCTCACATTATGAACATTTTCACCAGTGGCGGGAATGATTACCACTGATACAGTCTCCTTGTTCTGCACCGTGTTGACATACGATCAGTGTGAACACACAGTAGAGTGGCTGTATGAGGGTGATAAGAGTGACTTGGAGACATCACAGCATACCTGTTCAGCCTCTGTGACACGTTTGGCTCCTCATCTTTATCAGAAATCAAAGAATTATGAGTTACTGAAGTGTAAGGTGACAGATAAAAAGAGTGGAGAAACCCTGCTGTGTAATGTCGGCCCCCAGTCCTCATGTGAGAAAACAGGTGTGTTTATTTTGTATTTTATGATTTTTACATTTTAAGATCACATCATTCTTTCTTATTTAGTCTTTTAAGGTGTTGAACAGGATGTATTTGATCCTGATGTATGTTTTGTGATTTCATATCCTTTTCAACAAAATCAAAAGGGAGCACATCAGTGGGGAGAAACAATACATCATCTGAAAAGAATGACACTCCAACAAAACAAGGTAGTTACTCAAAATATTACATCTCTGTCTCTTTAAAAATCCTAAAGAATGAATGTCAGACCGACACTTGGCTGATGGAGGAGATATTAACGTTGGAAAAAGCATATATATTTTTCTCTTTGCAACAGGATTTTAAATCCAACAGAAATCTGCAGTCGGAATGTTTTTAATACCTTTAATATAATTTCCAGGTTGGTGGAGGTTCATCATTTTGGGTTTAGCAACACTCATGCTAATTGTTCTGGCAGTCTACATGTGGAAGAGAACTAAAGGTGAAAACATTCAAAGATGTCATTTTTATAAAAAAGATTTACACAGTGGAAACTTAAGTCAACTCTTTTTCTGTCTTTTTCAGGGGAACACAGATGGACGACAATGCTGTGAGTTTTAAAACTAAATAATCAAACTGCTTGTATTTTTTCACTGTTTACAATAAGAATAATCACAGGCCTGTAACACGAAGAGAGTTCAACATACCCAGGTTATCTTTAGGTTATCTGCTTTAACTAACCCTAACAGCCACGGTCCAGATAAGCGGTCACAAGAAGCTGGTTATCAACTCGTTAGATCAACTCAGGGTTTCCCAATCTGGGTTTGCAGCATCTGACCAATCACAAACATGGAAGAGGCTGCTGTAGCGGTGCATTTAACAAATACATAAAAAACTATGAAATCATAGAAAAATGTAGAAGGTAAACACATAATTCACACTGAAAGCAACACAGTTTAAACTGCCAAATGCAGGAAGGACAGCTGGCAAGAAATCACTTCTGTGTGAATGTGTAAATTATTCTATTTATAATATCACATCTAGAGAACGACTGTTCTGACTATAATAACACGTGTTTATACCGTTAAGTGAATGTGTTGCTAAGATGTATTCTTAGTCTTTCAGCTTGAACCCCGACGGTGTGAAACAGACTTGAGTGAAAATAAAATAAATAATTATAAGCAGTAAGGAGGTTTCCTTTTAAACTTGTAATCATCCACAGCAAACATTAAAGTAACACTGCATCCAGTCTTTGTCTGCAAGAGACGACTCCGACATGTCTCACTGCAACACACGGCTCCAGAAGCTGACACACATAAGTGAATATATGATATGAATATATGATGAGGGAATATAAACAGTTTATTTTATTTTCTTTGTAAATCCGTTTTTCACCATAGGAGTTGCAGCTGAAAAATAGGCTAAAATATTGTCACACACGCTATCAGAATACATCTGCAACATATTCATTTACCAGAAAACACATATGTATTTACAGTCAGATCTGTCTTTCTCTAGATGAAGCAGTGACATTAATAATCTGTTCATTTACACATTGAAACAGTCGGTGATTTATTGCCACCTGTCTTTTTGCATGTGTGCATCTGTTTAAAATGTGTTGCTTTTAGTCTAAATTATGACTTTAACTTCTTCGTATTTGTGTAATATTAATTCACGGTTCACCCACCAAAATTGAATGGTCAGTAGGCGGTGCTTTTATACAAATTGATCTCTTATCTCGAACATTACCTGCTCCGGAGCAGGTTAGGTGTTCTGCAGAAGTAACCATGGCGATCTATCCAGTAAGAAGTGAACCTCCATCGTGGAATTGAAAACACAGAATTAACCTTGAAGTGACGACGCTTAACCCAAATCCTGCTCCTTGTTACAGGCCTCAGTCTTGTAAACAGAGTATAGTTTTTAATCCAGGTGGCTGCAGGAATAATGGAGCTTTATGTGTTTCATTTATATCAGAATCTCAAGTGTGTTGTTTTTCACAGGTGCATCATGAAGATGAAGATGAAGATGAGGGTACAGTGACCTATGAAAATGTTGGAGAACCTTCTGCTTCTGTCCGACTCCACTGATGAACAACTTCAACATCCACTCACAAAAAAAAATGTAAATAAACCTTTTAATATCATTTTTTAATGTTTTCTAAGGTGTATAAAAAAGTTAAGTCTAAATTGTCATCCAGTTTAACAATTTAAACTTTAAATGAAGATGTTTCTCATTGCTCTTAATATGTTCTCTATTTGACATTCATAGCTATTATATAGCATCCAACAACATTCTGCTATGCACAGATACGGTGGAGTGATGTCATAGATATGCTCTGATTTTTGGAACTAAGCCCCTTTGAAGTTAAGTTTTGCTCAAGTTTTTTGTCTTCTTGTGTACAGATGTAAATTCATTAATTTTAATTCATAACACCGCTGTAAAAATGTTTGCTGTTTGTCCAAAATGTTTTTGCACACAATGTTTTGAGGGTTTGAATGAGTTTTCAACCTTACTAGAGTCTGAAAATGATATAGTCTGCAAATAAAAAACGTGCTTCACAACGACTCATGCATCATGTTTTGTATAACTGTACAATGCATTTTGCGGTTGAAAGTGATATAGATATTACTTCTTAATTCTGCATAAAGAAATTATTAAGGATACAGAATGTAACGCTGTCCTTGCGTTTTCTCACTGTTGTTACTGTCCAGCAAAGACGTAACCTGTCATTGTTTTTTATTGTGTTCCTGCTGGATCAAGATTGTTTCTGGGTGAGATTTCTGGCACTTTCCCAATTTGGTTCAAATCCATTATCAAGACAGAGAATACTTTGTGTCCATTTAAAACAGAAGAAAACACAAAAAAAAGATGTGGAGATCCACAAGGGTCGATTCTTGGGCCTCCTCTTTTCACACTCTACACACCAGCTCAATTTAGCAAACATCTTTTAACATTATTCAGATGCCACAAATCTATTAATAATGAAAGTAAACACGTTACAAACATTGGTAAGGTCATGAACTGGGAATTAAATTGAAACAGCCACATTACCATAAATCCATAATTAGCCTACGGACACTTTTTAAATGTAGTTAAGGTAAAAATATTTCCGTTAGAGCAATCAAATCAAATTTGTCCATGCCCTTATGTTTAGGAAGGAGTACTGTGATCAGAAACAGAGACGCTCATGAAAGAATGTTCTTCTGTTTCCTCACTACCTCTCTGCACTGTCCACAAACCAAACTGAGAAGATTAAGTTGATATGAGAATCCTTTGTAGACTATCACGTTCTTGTAGTGCAAAATAAAGAGCCACACCACTACACCTTTAAATAACAATCAAAGTGACTAGGAATTTTAAGTTTTTCAGTTGATTCTGGCGGTCCCTGTGGACTAAAATGGTAGTGTTTCTGAGCACCAGACTCCCTTTAGAAAACCTCTCATTTTACTGCAGGAGAGTCTGACAGTCTGCCCCTCTCAGTCCTGGTTCTGGTTCTCCCGGGCCTCTCTTCCCTCCAGCGGGTTCAGAAAAACGGCCTTGGTCTCCAGCAGCGTGGTGTCGGTGTTGACTCCCAGAGAGGAGAAGCTCTGCTCCTGTAGGAGGAGGAGGAGGAGGAGACGCCGGGTCTGTCTGCGGTGGGCTGATTGGTGCTGAAGGCCCTGCTGGAGTCTGAGCTGAAGGAGTTTCTGGTGAACCTGTATGATTTCATCTGATTTCCCCAGAATGCGACCCGGTGGCTCCGATGACTAATATTAAAAATAAGTATGCAGAAATAGACATTCTTTCCACTGAATGTCTTTTTTACTGGTGTAGGTCATATAGAGACATCTGTACACAGTAACTATAAATAAATATGATCATATACTGTGCGCACAAACACTCTGAGTTCTTATACTTATTTGGTCATCACTACAGTGTCAAACCTCCAGAGCTCTGCTGGTGTTACCCACATTCTCACCAAAACACTTCCCCTTCAGTTCTAAGAAAATAACAACACGCTGCAATGACTTAACAACTAATTCTCATAGCACTAATATTTCCTCATTTGTCCCCAGTATGAGCATATTGAATGATTGAAAACTGTTAAATCTAATGTTTCATACAGTAAAATAAGATAACCTCAGTCTGGACTCCTGGACTCTAAAATGCATTGAGAATTAGGTCTTAAAATGCAAATACTATCCCTGTGCACAGAAAATTAGGAAACCATTTCAAAGCAATATACGAACACAGACTGTGAATATAAACCAGATGATTATGACTCCAAAATACCCCAACAGAAAGGAAGTGTGCTGTGGTTTTGGTGGGTGGGTGAGAAGAGACGGTCACCGTCAACTTCAACGACTCAGTTCTCAGCTGATTATTTTAAGATTCCTTCCGTGAGAGAAGTTCACATTTTGACCTGGAGCTTCTCTCGATTAACTTGTCGCATGTCGTCTGTTTTTTTAAGCTGTTTAGATATCTATACTGATATATAAATAGATATCTATAAGACGTTAAGAGAGATGAAAAGCTGATCTGTCTGCATGAATGTAGGAAAAGATTCAAAGTCACGTGAGGAAGTGACGCTTTGCTAATAAGAGGAAGTAAATGCTGTGTCTCTCTTAAAGAGAAGCACTCGGTCAGAAGCTTTGACAGTTGAAGGCGTGAGAACAAGAGACAGAGAAAGAGAGGCACGATGGTTGAAATCAGATGGATTAAAATGACTTTATTTGTGATACTGCTGCTGCTTCAGTTCACAGGTAAGAACATAAAACACATACATGACTAAAAGGATCATTACTAATAGTATTTGAGTAACTTGATTTAAGTGAAACAACTAAGGTGTTTGTCAGGTGGATTCTTCTTAAAAGGACATTTTATATCGTTTGTTATAAATATCATCATCACATAACTAGAAACTAAAAAGTCATATTCTTATCACATATTTTATTTTTTTATATTTTTCTCTCATCTTTAACAGCAGCAAGTGGACAAACCCTCTCCTCTGTCACCACAAGAGCTGGAGATGAAGTCACTTTGTCTTGTAACAATGTGATAAAAAATCAGGACAAATGTAACAGTACTACTTGGATTCACAGTCGTTCTGGTGTAACAGAGGAGCTGGTTATTCTTGGGAAGGTTAAAGACAATGTGATTTCCAAAGCTAAATCCAGTAGACTGAGTTTGACGTCAAACTGTTCTCTGGTTATAAGAAATGTCACAACTGAAGATGTTGGTCGTTACACCTGCAGACAGTTTATATCAGACAAACAACAAGGTCCAGATGCTCCGGTGGTTCTGTCTGTGATTAACAGTGAGTATTTACATCAAAATGTTTTCAGTCCAAACTGTCCATATACTGAAACATTACAATAATTTAGATTACTGTGATGAAGTTAATGTTTCTCTTGTTGTCTTTCTCTCACATTATGAACATCTTCACCAGTGGAGGGAACGATTACCACTGATACAGTCTCCTTGTTCTGCTCTGTGTTGATATACGATCAGTGTGAACACACAGTAGAGTGGCTGTATGAGGGTGATAAGAGTGATGTGGAGACATCACAGCGTAACTGTTCAGCCACTGTGACACTTTCGGCTCCTCCTCTTTATCAGAAATCAAAGTATTATGAGTTACTGAAGTGTAAGGTGACAGATAAAAAGAGTGGAGAAACCCTGCTGAGTAAAGTCGGCCCCCAGTTCTCATGTGAGAAAACAGGTGTGTTTTTTTTGTATTTTATGATTTTTACATTTTAAGATCACATCATTCTTTCTTATTTAGTCTTTTAAGGTGTTGAACAGGATGTATTTGATCCTGATGTATGTTTTGTGATTTCATATCCTTTTCAACAAAATCAAAAGGGAGCACATCAGTGGGGAGAAACAATACATCATCTGCAAAGAATGACACTCCAACAAAACAAGGTAGTGACTCAAAATATTACATCTCTGTCTCTTTAAAAATCCTAAAGAATGAATGTCAGACCGACACTTGGCTGATGGAGGAGATATTAACGTTGGAAAAAGCATATATATTTTTCTCTTTGCAACAGGATTTTAAATCCAACAGAAATCTGCAGTCGGAATGTTTTTAATATCTTTATTATAATTTCCAGGTTGGTGGAGGTTCATCATTTTGGGTTTAGCAACACTCATGCTAATTGTTCTGGCAGTCTACATGTGGAAGAGAACTAAAGGTGAAAACATTCAAAGATGTCATTTTTATAAAAAAGATTTACACAGTGGAAACTTAAGTCAACTCTTTTTCTGTCTTTTTCAGGGAACAGAACACAGATGGACGACAATGCTGTGAGTTTTAAAACTAAAAAACTGTCAGCAGAGCAGTGCATTTAACAAATACATAAAAAATAAGAAATCATAGAAAAATGTAGAAGGTAAACACATAATTCACACTGAAAGCAACACAGTTTAAACTGCCAAATGCAGGAAGGACAGCTGGCAAGAAATCACTTCTGTGTGAATGTGTAAATTATTCTATTTATAATATCACATCTAGAGAACGACTGTTCTGACTATAATAACACGTGTTTATACCGTTAAGTGAATGTGTTGCTAAGATGTATTCTTAGTCTTTCAGCTTGAACCCCGACGGTGTGAAACAGACTTGAGTGAAAATAAAATAAATAATTATAAGCAGTAAGGAGGTTTCCTTTTAAACTTGTAATCATCCACAGCAAACATTAAAGTAACACTGCATCCAGTCTTTGTCTGCAAGAGACGACTCCGACATGTCTCACTGCAACACACGGCTCCAGAAGCTGACACACATAAGTGAATATATGATATGAATATATGATGAGGGAATATAAACAGTTTATTTTTATTTTTTTTTGTAAATCCGTTTTTCACCATAGGAGTTGCAGCTGAAAAATAGGCTAAAATATTGTCACACACGCTATCAGAATACATCTGCAACATCTTCATTTACCAGAAAACACATATGTATTTACAGTCAGGTCTGTCTTTCTCTAGATGAAGCAGTGACATTAATAATCTGTTCATTTACACATTGAAACAGTCGGTGATTTATTGCCACCTGTCTTTTTGCATGTGTGCATCTGTTTAAAATGTGTTGCTTTTAGTCTAAATTATGACTTTAACTTCTTCGTATTTGTGTAATATTAATTCACCCACCAAAATTGAATGGTCAGTAGGCGGTGCTTTTATACAAATTGATCTCTTATCTCGAACATTACCTGCTCCGGAGCAGGTTAGGTGTTCTGCAGAAGTAACCATGGCGATCTAGAAGTGAACCTCCATCGTGGAATTGAAAACACAGAATTAACCTTGAAGTGACGACGCTTAACCCAAATCCTGCTCCTTGTTACAGGCCTCAGTCTTGTAAACAGAGTATAGTTTTTAATCCAGGTGGCTGCAGGAATAATGGAGCTTTATGTGTTTCATTTATATCAGAATCTCAAGTGTGTTGTTTTTCACAGGTGCATCATGAAGATGAAGATGAAGATGAGGGTACAGTGACCTATGAAAATGTTGGAGAACCTTCTGCTTCTGTCCGACTCCACTGATGAACAACTTCAACATCCACTCACAAAAAAAAAATGTAAATAAACCTTTTAATATCATTTTTTAACGTTTTCTAAGGTGTATAAAAAAGTTAAGTCGAAATTGTCATCCAGTTTAACAATTTAAACTTTAAATGAAGATGTTTCTCATTGCTCTTAATATGTTCTCTATTTGACATTCATAGCTATTATATAGCATCCAACAACATTCTGCTATGCACAGATACGGTGGAGTGATGTCATAGATATGCTCTGATTTTGGAACTAAGCCCCTTTGAAGTTAAGCTTTGCTCAAGTTTTTTTTTTTTGTCTTTTTGTGTACAGATGTAAATTCATTAATTTTAATTCATAACACCGCTGTAAAAATGTTTGCTGTTTGTCCAAAATGTTTTTGCACACAATGTTTTGAGGGTTTGAATGAGTTTTCAACCTTACTAGAGTCTGAAAATGATATAGTCTGCAAATAAAAAACGTGCTTCACAACGACTCATGCATCATGTTTTGTATAACTGTACAATGCATTTTGCGGTTGAAAGTGATATAGATATTACTTCTTAATTCTGCATAAAGAAATTATTAAGAATACAGAATGTAACGCTGTCCTTGCGTTTTCTCACTGTTGTTACTGTCCAGCAAAGACGTAACCTGTCATTGTTTTTTATTGTGTTCCTGCTGGATCAAGATTGTTTCTGGGTGAGATTTCTGGCACTTTCCCAATTTGGTTCAAATCCATTATCAAGACAGAGAATACTTTGTGTCCATTTAAAACAGAAGAAAACACAAAAAAAAGATGTGGAGATCCACAAGGGTCGATTCTTGGGCCTCCTCTTTTCACACTCTACACACCAGCTCAATTTAGCAAACATCTTTTAACATTATTCAGATGCCACAAATCTATTAATAATGAAAGTAAACAAGTTACAAACATTGGTAAGGTCATGAACTGGGAATTAAATTGAAACAGCCACATTACCATAAATCCATAATTAGCCTACGGACACTTTTTAAATGTAGTTAAGGTAAAAATATTTCCGTTAGAGCAATCAAATCAAATTTGTCCATGCCCTTATGTTTAGGAAGGAGTACTGTGATCAGAAACAGAGACGCTCATGAAAGAATGTTCTTCTGTTTCCTCACTACCTCTCTGCACTGTCCACAAACCAAACTGAGAAGATTAAGTTGATATGAGAATCCTTTGTAGACTATCACGTTCTTGTAGTGCAAAATAAAGAGCCACACCACTACACCTTTAAATAACAATCAAAGTGACTAGGAATTTTAAGTTTTTCAGTTGATTCTGGCGGTCCCTGTGGACTAAAATGGTAGTGTTTCTGAGCACCAGACTCCCTTTAGAAAACCTCTCATTTTACTGCAGGAGAGTCTGACAGTCTGCCCCTCTCAGTCCTGGTTCTGGTTCTCCCGGGCCTCTCTTCCCTCCAGCGGGTTCAGAAAAACGGCCTTGGTCTCCAGCAGCGTGGTGTCGGTGTTGACTCCCAGAGAGGAGAAGCTCTGCTCCTGTAGGAGGAGGAGGAGGAGGAGGAGACGCCGGGTCTGTCTGCGGTGGGCTGATTGGTGCTGAAGGCCCTGCTGGAGTCTGAGCTGAAGGAGTTTCTGGTGAACCTGTATGATTTCATCTGATTTCCCCAGAATGCGACCCGGTGGCTCCGATGACTAATATTAAAAATAAGTATGCAGAAATAGACATTCTTTCCACAGAATGTCTTTTTTACTGGTGTAGGTCATATAGAGACATCTGTACACAGTAACTATAAATAAATATGATCATATATCGTGGGAACAAACACTCTGAGTTCTTATACTTATTTGGTCATCACTACAGTGTCAAACCTCCAGAGCTCTGCTGGTGTTACCCACATTCTCACCAAAACACTTCCCCTTCAGTTCTAAGAAAATAACAACACGCTGCAATGACTTAACAACTCATTCTCATAGCACTAATATTTCCTCATTTGTCCCCAGTATGAGCATATTGAATGATTGAAAACTGTTAAATCTAATGTTTCATACAGTAAAATAAGATAACCTCAGTCTGACCTCCTGAACTCTAAAATGCATTGAGAATTAGGTCTTAAAATGCAAATACTATCCCTGTGCACAGAAAATTAGGAAACCATTTCAAAGCAATATACGAACACAGACTGTGAATATAAACCAGATGATTATGACTCCAAAATACCCCAACAGAAAGGAAGTGTGCTGTGGTTTTGGTGGGTGGGTGAGAAGAGACGGTCACCGTCAACTTCAACGACTCAGTTCTCAGCTGATTATTTTAAGATTCCTTCCGTGAGAGAAGTTCACATTTTGACCTGAAGCTTCTCTCGATTAACTTGTCGCATGTCGTCTGTTTTTTTAAGCTGTTTAGATATCTATACTGATATATAAATAGATATCTATAAGACGTTAAGAGAGATGAAAAGCTGATCTGTCTGCATGAATGTAGGAAAAGATTCAAAGTCACGTGAGGAAGTGACGCTTTGCTAATAAGAGGAAGTAAATGCTGTGTCTCTCTTAAAGAGAAGCACTCGGTCAGAAGCTTTGACAGTTGAGAGCGTGAGAACAAGAGACAGAGAAAGAGAGGCACGATGGTTGAAATCAGATGGATTAAAATGACTTTATTTGTGATACTGCTGCTGCTTCAGTTCACAGGTAAGAACATAAAACACACACATGACTAAAAGGAACGTTACTAACAGTATTTAAGTAACTTGATTTAAGTGAAACAACTAAGGTGTTTGTCAAGTGGATTCTTCTTAAAAGGACATTTTATATCGTTTGTTATAAATATCATCATCACATAACTAGAAACTAAAAAGTCATATTCTTATCACATATTCAATTTTTTTTATATTTTTCTCTCATCTTTAACAGCAACCCTCTCCTCTGTCACCACAAGAGCTGGAGATGAAGTCACTTTGTCTTGTAACAATGTGATAAAAAATCAGGACAAATGTAAAAGTACTACTTGGATTCACAGTCGTTATCCTGGTGTAACAACACAGGAGCTGGTTAATCTTGGGAAGGTTAAAGACAATGTGATTTCCAAAGCTAAATCCAGTAGACTGAGTTTGACAGCAAACTGTTCTCTGGTTATAAGAAATGTCACAACTGAAGATGCTGGTCGTTACAGCTGCAGACAGTTTATATCAGACAAACAACAAGGTCCAGATGCTCTGGTGGTTCTGTCTGTGATTAACAGTGAGTATTTACATCAAAATGTTTTCAGTCCAAACTGTCCATATACTGAAACATTACAATAATTTAGATTACTGTGATGAAGTTAATGTTTCTCTTGTTGTCTTTCTCTCACATTATGAACATCTTCACCAGTGGAGGGAACGATTACCACTGATACAGTCTCCTTGTTCTGCTCTGTGTTGACATACGATCAGTGTGAACACACAGTAGAGTGGCTGTATGAGGGTGATAAGAGTGATGTGGAGACATCACAGCGTAACTGTTCAGCCACTGTGACACTTTTGGCTCCTCATCTTTATCAGAAATCAAAGTATTATGAGTTACTGAAGTGTAAGGTGACAGATAAAAAGAGTGGAGAAACCCTGCTGTGTAAAGTCGGCCCCCAGTTCTCATGTGAGAAAACAGGTGTGTTTTTTTTGTATTTTATGATTTTTACATTTTAAGATCACATCATTCTTTCTTATTTAGTCTTTTAAGGTGTTGAACAGGATGTATTTTATCCTGATGTATGTTTTGTGATTTCATATCCTTTTCAACAAAATCAAAAGGGAGCACATCAGTGGGGAGAAACAATACATCATCTGCAAAGAATGACACTCCAACAAAACAAGGTAGTTACTCAAAATATTACATCTCTGTCTCTTTAAAAATCCTAAAGAATGAATGTCAGACCGACACTTGGCTGATGGAGGAGATATTAACGTTGGAAAAAGCATATATATTTTTCTCTTTGCAACAGGATTTTAAATCCAACAGAAATCTGCAGTCGGAATGTTTTTAATATCTTTATTATAATTTCCAGGTTGGTGGAGGTTCATCATTTTGGGTTTAGCAACACTCATGCTAATTGTTCTGGCAGTCTACATGTGGAAGAGAACTAAAGGTGAAAACATTCAAAGATGTCATTTTTATAAAAAAGATTTACACAGTGGAAACTTAAGTCAACTCTTTTTCTGTCTTTTTCAGGGAACAGAACACAGATGGACAATGCTGTGAGTTTTAAAACTAAATAATCAAATGCTGTATTTTTTCACTGTTTACAATAAGAATTTTAAAACATAAAAAGGTTATCTGTCAGTCCAGATAAGCGGTCACAAGAAGTGCATTTAACAAATACATAACAAAATGGAAATCAGCAGAGCGGTGCATTTAACAAATACATAAAAAACTATGAAATCATAGAAAAATGTAGAAGGTAAACACATAATTCACACTGAAAGCAACACAGTTTAAACTGCCAAATGCAGGAAGGACAGCTGGCAAGAAATCACTTCTGTGTGAATGCGTAAATTATTCTATTTATAATATCACATCTAGAGAACGACTGTTCTGACTATAATAACACGTGTTTATACCGTTAAGTGAATGTGTTGCTAAGATGTATTCTTAGTCTTTCAGCTTGAACCCCGACGGTGTGAAACAGACTTGAGTGAAAATAAAATAAATAATTATAAGCAGTAAGGAGGTTTCCTTTTAAACTTGTAATCATCCACAGCAAACATTAAAGTAACACTGCATCCAGTCTTTGTCTGCAAGAGACGACTCCGACATGTCTCACTGCAACACACGGCTCCAGAAGCTGACACACATGAGTGAATATATGATATGAATATATGATGAGGGAATATAAACAGTTTATTTTATTTTTTATTTGTAAATCCGTTTTTCACCATAGGAGTTGCAGCTGAAAAATAGGCTAAAATATTGTCACACACGCTATCAGAAT
This sequence comes from Anoplopoma fimbria, assembly GCF_027596085.1. Taxonomy (NCBI): domain Eukaryota; kingdom Metazoa; phylum Chordata; class Actinopteri; order Perciformes; family Anoplopomatidae; genus Anoplopoma; species Anoplopoma fimbria. Next base: position 2,732,232 of record NC_072466.1, read on the forward strand.
ACATCTGCAACATATTCATTTACCAGAAAACACATATGTATTTACAGTCAGATCTGTCTTTCTCTAGATGAAGCAGTGACATTAATAATCTGTTCATTTACACATTGAAACAGTCGGTGATTTATTGCCACCTGTCTTTTTGCATGTGTGCATCTGTTTAAAATGTGTTGCTTTTAGTCTAAATTATGACTTTAACTTCTTCGTATTTGTGTAATATTAATTCACGGTTCACCCACCAAAATTGAATGGTCAGTAGGCGGTGCTTTTATACAAATTGATCTCTTATCTCGAACATTACCTGCTCCGGAGCAGGTTAGGTGTTCTGCAGAAGTAACCATGGCGATCTATCCAGTAAGAAGTGAACCTCCATCGTGGAATTGAAAACACAGAATTAACCTTGAAGTGACGACGCTTAACCCAAATCCTGCTCCTTGTTACAGGCCTCAGTCTTGTAAACAGAGTATAGTTTTTAATCCAGGTGGCTGCAGGAATAATGGAGCTTTATGTGTTTCATTTATATCAGAATCTCAAGTGTGTTGTTTTTCACAGGTGCATCATGAAGATGAAGATGAAGATGAGGGTACAGTGACCTATGAAAATGTTGGAGAACCTTCTGCTTCTGTCCGACTCCACTGATGAACAACTTCAACATCCACTCACAAAAAAAAAAGTAAATAAACCTTTTAATATCATTTTTTAATGTTTTCTAAGGTGTATAAAAATGTTAAGTCTAAATTGTCATCCAGTTTAACAATTTAAACTTTAAATGAAGATGTTTCTCATTGCTCTTAATATGTTCTCTATTTGACATTCATAGCTATTATATAGCATCCAACAACATTCTGCTATGCACAGATACGGTGGAGTGATGTCATAGATATGCTCTGATTTTGGAACTAAGCCCCTTTGAAGTTAAGCTTTGCTCAAGTTTTTTGTCTTTTTGTGTACAGATGTAAATTCATTCATTTTAATTCATAACACCGCTGTAAAAATGTTTGCTGTTTGTCCAAAATGTTTTTGCACACAATGTTTTGAGGGTTTGAATGAGTTTTCAACCTTACTAGAGTCTGAAAATGATATAGTCTGCAAATAAAAATCGTGCTTCACAACGACTCATGCATCATGTTTTGTATAACTGTACAATGCATTTTGCGGTTGAAAGTGATATAGATATTACTTCTTAATTCTGCATAAAGAAATTATTAAGGATACAGAACGTAACGCTGTCCTTGCGTTTTCTCACTGTTGTTACTGTCCAGCAAAGACGTAACCTGTCATTGTTTTTTATTGTGTTCCTGCTGGATCAAGATTGTTTCTGGGTGAGATTTCTGGCACTTTCCCAATTTGGTTCAAATCCATTATCAAGACAGAGAATACTTTGTGTCCATTTAAAACAGAAGAAAACACAAAAAAAAGATGTGGAGATCCACAAGGGTCGATTCTCGGGCCTCCTCTTTTCACACTCTACACACCAGCTCAATTTAGCAAACATCTTTTAACATTATTCAGATGCCACAAATCTATTAATAATGAAAGTAAACAAGTTACAAACATTGGTAAGGTCATGAACTGGGAATTAAATTGAAACAGCCACATTACCATAAATCCATAATTAGCCTACGGACACTTTTTAAATGTAGTTAAGGTAAAAATATTTCCGTTAGAGCAATCAAATCAAATTTGTCCATGCCCTTATGTTTAGGAAGGAGTACTGTGATCAAAAACAGAGACGCTCATGAAAGAATGTTCTTCTGTTTCCTCACTACCTCTCTGCACTGTCCACAAACCAAACTGAGCAGATTAAGTTGATATGAGAATCCTTTGTAGACTATCACGTTCTTGTAGTGCAAAATAAAGAGCCACACCACTACACCTTTAAATAACAATCAAAGTAACTAGGAATCTTAAGTTTTTCAGTTGATTCTGGCGGTCCCTGTGGACTAAAATGGTAGTGTTTCTGAGCACCAGACTCCCTTTAGAAAACCTCTCATTTTACTGCAGGAGAGTCTGACAGTCTGCCCCTCTCAGTCCTGGTTCTGGTTCTCCCGGGCCTCTCTTCCCTCCAGCGGGTTCAGAAAAACGGCCTTGGTCTCCAGCAGCGTGGTGTCGGTGTTGACTCCCAGAGAGGAGAAGCTCTGCTCCTGTAGGAGGAGGAGGAGGAGGAGACGCCGGGTCTGTCTGCGGTGGGCTGATTGGTGCTGAAGGCCCTGCTGGAGTCTGAGCTGAAGGAGTTTCTGGTCAACCTGTATGATTTCATCTGATTTCCCCAGAATGCGACCCGGTGGCTCCGATGACTAATATTAAAAATAAGTATACAGAAATAGACATTCTTTCCACAGAATGTCTTTTTTAATGATGTATGTCATATAGAGACATATGTACACTGTAACTACAAATAAATATGATCATATACTCGTGGGAACAAACACTCTGAGTTCTTATACTTATTTGGTCATCACTACAGTGTCAAACCTCCAGAGCTCTGCTGGTGTTACCCACATTCTCACCAAAACACTTCCCCTTCAGTTCTAAGAAAATAACAACACGCTGCAATGACTTAACAACTCATTCTCATAGCACTAATATTTCCTCATTTGTCCCCAGTATGAGCATATTGAATGATTGAAAACTGTTAAATCTAATGTTTCATACAGTAAAATAAGATAACCTCAGTCTGGACTCCTGAACTCTAAAATGCATTGAGAATTTGTTCTTAAAATGCAAATACTATCCCTGTGCACAGAAAATTAGGAAACCATTTCAAAGCAATATACGAACACAGACTGTGAATATAAACCAGATGATTATGACTCCAAAATACCCCAACAGAAAGGAAGTGTGCTGTGGTTTTGGTGGGTGGGTGAGAAGAGATGGTCACCGTCAACTTCAACGACTCAGTTCTCAGCTGATTATTTTAAGATTCCTTCCGTGAGAGAAGTTCACATTTTGACCTGGAGCTTCTCTCGATTAACTTGTCGCATGTCGTCTGTTTTTTTAAGCTGTTTAGATATCTATATTGATATATAAATAGATATGTACAAGACGTTAAGAGAGATGAAAAGCTGATCTGTCTGCATGAATGTAGGAAAAGATTCAAAGTCATGGTGAGGAAGTGACGCTTTGCTAATAAGAGGAAGTAAATGCTGTGTCTCTCTTAAAGAGAAGCACTCGGTCAGAAGCTTTGACAGTTGAAGGCGTGAGAACAAGAGACAGAGAAAGAGAGGCACGATGGTTGAAATCAGATGGATTAAAATGACTTTATTTGTGATACTGCTGCTGCTTCAGTTCACAGGTAAGAACATAAAACACATACATGACTAAAAGGAACGTTACTAACAGTATTTGAGTAACTTGATTTAAGTGAAACAACTAAGGTGTTTGTCAAGTGGATTCTTCTTAAAAGGACATTTTATATCGTTTGTTATAAATATCATCATCACATAACTAGAAACTAAAAAGTCATATTCTTATCACATATTCAATTTTTTTTATATTTTTCTCTCATCTTTAACAGCAGCAAGTGGACAAACCCTCTCCTCTGTCACCACAAGAGCTGGAGATAATGTCACTTTGTCTTGTAACAATGTGATAAAAAATCAGGACAAATGTAAAAGTACTACTTGGCTTTACAGTCGTTATCCTGGTGAAACAGCAAAGGAGCTGGTTAATCTTGGGAAGGTTAAAGACAATGTGATTTCCAAAGCTAAATCTAGTAGACTGAGTTTGACGTCAAACTGTTCTCTGGTTATAAGAAATGTCACAACTGACGATGTTGGTGTTTACACCTGCAGACAGTTTATATCAGGACAAAAACAAGGTCCAGATGCTCAGGTGGTTCTCTCTGTGATTAACAGTGAGTATTTACATCAAAATGTTTTCAGTCCAAACTGTCCATATACTGAAACATTACAATAATTTAGATTACTGTGATGAAGTTAATGTTTTTCTTCTTGTCTTTCTCTCACATTATGAACATCTTCACCAGTGGAGGGAACAAATACCACTGATACAGTCTCCTTGTTCTGCTCTGTGTTGATATACGATCAGTGTGAACACACAGTAGAGTGGCTGTATGAGGGTGATAAGAGTGATGTGGAGACATCACAGCATGCCTGTTCAGCCACTGTGACACTTTTGGCTCCTCATCATTATCAGAAATCAAAGAATTATGAGTTTCTGAAGTGTAACGTGACAGATAAAAAGAGTGGAGAAACCCTGCTGAGTAATGTCGGTCCCCAGTCCTCATGTGAGAAAACAGGTACGAATGTTTTTATTTAAAGTTTTAAGATTACATTATTGTTTTTTTTTAGTCTCCTCAGATAGTAAACATGAAGGTATTTTGTCACTATTTCTTGTGTTTTGCTATTTCATGTCATATTCAACAAAATCAAAAGGAAGCACATCAGTGGGGAAAAACAATTCATCATCTGCAAAAATGTCAACAAAACCAGGTAGTGACTTAACATCCTACATCTCTCTCTCCTTATGGCTGCAAATGTTGGCTTTCTCTTATCCACATGTCTGAGTCTCAAACCTGGCTGTTGGTATCTTTTAATCTCTATTGAACTTGGAATTGCAAAACATAATAAAAGAAAACACGCATTTTAAAAGGGTTTCATAAGATGTTGATGATTATTCTCAAACCACAATCAGGAATATGTAGCACACAGAAGTTAAGTTTTTATTTTTTATCTTAAAGCTTCAACGTCTTATCACATGCATTTTAATTATTTATTCGGTTAAAGACACTATTTTGAATGACATTCAAGGTAAAAGTCAATAAAAGTTAACAGATGTTATATTTGTACCAACAGAAACTGATTAATATTATTTTTTTTCCTCCTTCCAGAATGGTGGATGTGGCTCATCATTGTGTTTGCCGGTTTAGCAGCTCTCTTAATAATCACTGTGGCGGTCATCAGATGGAAGAGAACTAAAGGTGAGACATTTCCTAAATTGTTATGTGTTTTCATAGACTGGGATTCTTTTTTCCATCATTTTTGTGGAAGCTGAACTCTCCTTCATCTTTTCAGGGAACACAACACAGATGGATGAAAGAATTGTGAGTTTTGAACCTTAATAATCAAATGTTTATACAGTTATGACCTATCTTCTCCTGGATTACGTTGGCTGTTTTAGACAGGCGGTTAACGTTTTAAATTGAAACAAAACAGAACAAAAAACACTGCAAAACTACTACCGACTACTACCGTCCCTAAACAGACTTCCACAGAAAAACGTGTTCACAATGCACTGTGGAACAAATTGTTTAGGGTCCGGGCTTCTGGTTTCAATAGCAAAGGTCAGAAAAACATGGTAAAGCTAACTTGTATCCTTACCGTGCAAAAATCTATATCAAATTTAGAATTGAGCTTGAGAGAAATAAAAGGAGTAAATATGCAAAATTTACAGCATGGCACACCGTTTATTCTATAATTATTAACCACTGATGTGAATTGAAAACTGTTACTAGACTGTATTTAATGTAACTGTATTTTCCAGGGACTGAGCTTAAACCATGCTGTGACTCCGCCCGGTCCAGAAACCAGTCATGACATGGTGAGATCACACTCTATACTGTACAGTTAACCCACCACTGTGAGATATGTGTCATGTTTGTTCTCTAAAATGCAGCAGTATGAGATACACAGTTTCCTTTACCACAGAGAAAAAGAGAAGTCAAGTCATGCAACTAAGCTAGTTTTCCCACGTCACTGAGCAGCCATGATGTTGTCTTCTCTGTGCAGGCTGATCCTGAGGATGGTGTTTCCTACGCCTCCGTCAGCTACACCAAGAAGACCAATGCTAAAGCACAGGTAAGCTGTCTGATTGGTTACACTGCTGTGCTGTTGCTAGTCAATGAAGAAACAACAACAGAATGATTAACCGTGGACAGACACAGACACTCACTCACTCACCGTGGCACACACACACTCACGACCAATCACATGATTCTCCTGGTGGAGATAATAAGCGTTAAACACAAATTACAGCTGAGGCTGATTGGAAGTATTTAAATTTAACATTTTTACCAGAAGATGGCAGCAGATGAAAAGTTAAAGGACCATTGTCACAAGTCATCCTGAAGGGGATATTTGTTGTCAATACCATAAATGTCTCATGGCGACTTCAGTCCTCAAGAAACATTCAAGTCTGTGTATGTTTTGCATTGTTATCTTTGATTGTGTTCGATCACAACGTGTTGTATTAAATCACGTCCTTTCCCTCTCGTTTCCCAGGTTCGGGTTAAAGATGATGATGATGATGATGCGGTGACCTACAGCACTGTGAAGTCTTCCTCCTCTTCTCCCAGCGACCTCTAGGCCAACAAACCAATCAAATAAGATATTTTACATGTTTTTTTATCAGCTTTTAATATCCAGTAGTTTTGGAGTAAATATTGAAATCTTCTTGTGTCAGCCTAATCGATAATGAACAGATCTCTAAAACTTCAAACACTTCATGTGGTGATATTGAAAGTATGTTACTGTGGATGTGCTCGGAGGTAGACCGGACACAAATGACTTGGGTAGGTTTAGGGAGACATCATGGATTGGGTTTAAATCTCTTATATGTTATAGTTACAGCACCTAGCAGAACGTCAATCTGCAGAAATGCACATTTTCTGACTGTTTGTCGAGCAGCTATCCATCCTCCTCTACTGCAGCTAAAGTAAGTGATGACATGCAGTGTTTGCTAATAATACGAATAGGCTACATCAAAGCTAATCACTTGCAAATGATTATAAAAGATTTTGGAACATTTTGTATTGCTGCTTAAGAAAGACATTTTTTTACATACAAAAATAATAAAGCAATCTTTATTATTTTGTTAATTCATGGGCTCTTTCTCAATACCAAGTATTGTCAAGTTTGGACTTGCAAACTTGCTAGTTCAGCAGCTAGTTCGATAGTTCGACTGCAATCGGAACAGCAGCGAACTTGATGACGTCACCAACTCAGCTCGTACTGACCAGAGCCATGGCTCCTGTCTACTCCAGTTATCTTCACTGTAATATATATTGACATAAAATGAAAATGATATAATATATAATATATATAATATATATATAATAAATATAATATATAATATTATAATATATAATAAAACGAAATGATATAATATAATATATAATATATAATATATAATATATATAATATATATATAATATATAATATATAATATATAATATATAATATATAATATATAATATATTTATATAATATTATAATATATAATAAAACGAAATGATATATTATATATATAATATATATAAATATAATATAATAAATATAATATAATAATATAAAAAATTATTAGGACATCAAATTGGATCAGAGGCTGGTTGCCGTTGCTGTGCATTATAGAGAAGCTGAAGAGGAGGACGGGCCATATTAGCCTGTCTCTCTAGCTTTGTACGTTTGTCTAATCATCCTATGCTTTTTAACCTGTCTACTATCATTTATATGTAGACTTGACAGTTTACTTGGCACACCTAGGTTAAAAACTAATGCAGTTTAATATTGTATAAAGTCTTTATTTAATGTTTTAGAGGTGGTGATTTATTTTTTGTGTCAGCTTGGTTTGTGGTGCTGTTGAACTGTAACGTTATACTGAGAGGTGTTTCTAATATTTAGTCTACCCTTCATATACATGGGATGGACCAACACCTCTGAAAAGCTATTTACATTAAAAAAAAAAAAAGTAACATTATAACCTTGCTGAAGTTAACATGTATATACAGGGCTGTTATATTTGACTACATTAGCTTTATCTAGGCCTACCTGATAAACTGGCAAGTTCAGGGGAGGTTTGATACTTAAGTTTAATATTGGAATGGATTAGCATACATTCCACATACAGACCTGCCATTTGTCTTCTTGGTACTCAACATAAAGAGGCTGATACTCAGTCTGACAGGCCTTGTACAGTTAGGTGCACAAACATCACAATACATCAATGCAAGAAGTAGCCTACCTGCCACGCACATCATTAGTCATTAACCAGGACAGACCAACAGAAACAGGACATTTCATGTCTATAATACAGTCATCATGTAGGCTACTGTAACTTTTTGACTCAGAACCTGGGAAGATAGGTGTGCTCTTACACTGCCTATCAAGCAATGAAATAAATATATTACATTAATAACAGTAAGCACCGGATCAAACAGGTCAGAGGGAAATTTTATTCTGGTAGACTTCAACAATTGATAGACAATTCATATTTAGAAAACAGTTTAATAAATATCAAATAGTAAAAACACATAAATAAGCAATAAATATAATACATAATAGACCGGAGTGCAGCATCAGATGGATGCTGCACTCGGGGCAGCGCTCCATTAGTCCGCCCCTGGTTGTTGCAGCAAACTTGTTGTTGTTCTACTTCGTTTTGGCCTGTTTGGCAGTTATTTCCAGGTCAGAAGTGGTTACAAAGTCCCTGGAAAAAACATAAACAAAGAGTGACACAGAGTGACACACTGCCTCGTCAATAAGATATTAATCACAAATCTGGCTCCATCCCTTACCCAGTCATACAGACAATGAGGGCCTGGGTTTCCTCAGTTGTCCCTTGAATAAAATATTGCTTTAATGTTAGTTTGATTGCACAATAATAGCAATTATAACAAGTGTGTATAATTGTCACAGTTCTTCCTCCATACTGCCAGTAGTTCCATACTCCCTGTCACTCTGTCTCACTCACCTAATTGGCTCACTCTGTTCACCTGCCTGTCACTCTCTCTCAGTTCACTCCGGCCACTCCCAGTTCCACTTCCAGCTCACAGCTCAGCCCCTCTCTCTCACCACACTCTCCCTCACTCACCTAATCAGCCTCATGCAGTGCACCTGTCTGCCACACCCACCTCATCAGCACCATCCCTCTCACCTGCTCACTCTGCTGCACCTCCACCCTGCAGTATAAATGCCCCACTCATTCACACACTCGCGGCCAGATCGTTCGTTGTTTTCATGCTACGCTTTCCAGCAATTTCCCGTGGACTGATTTCCCGTTGCCGACCCTGCCTGTCTGGACTTCCCTGCCTTGCCTGTGCCCCGGTCAACGTCTCAGCCTTCTGTCCCCGACCACGAGATTAGCCTCCGCTTCCTCTGGTTTCCGTCTGCCTGATCCCTTACCTGTTTCCCACTGTGAGTCATATCCTGCCTGCCTGTCTGTCTGCTGTGTTCTCAGCTTCAAATAAAGCTCCAGAACTTTATCTGTCTCCTCGTCGTACTGCTCTTGGGTCCACACACCAACCGTGACAGTACGATCTGGCCACGACAGGGCCCAGCGTTCGACACCTCGTCACAAGCCCGGTTCCATTGAAGAGGCGCTCCAGAGACGCGAGACCAAGGTTGTCACCAAGACCGCTGATGTTCGTCACGCCTGGCGAGCAGCAACCAGGCCTGGACTGCCCTGTTTAACCAGGTTCAGCAGCTCACGACAGCCATTTCGCAGACCCATTTCGGCGTCCCGGCCGACTCCTGTTCCGTCGGCGTCCCGGCCGACTCCTGTCCCGTCGGCGTTCTGGCCGACTCCTGTTCCGTCAGCGCCCCGGCCGACTCCTGACCTGTCGGCGCCCCGGCCGACTCCAGTGCAGTCGGCGTTCCGGCCGACTCCTGTCCCATCGGCGTTCCGGCAGACTCCTGACCCGTCGGTCCCCGGCCGACTCCTGACCCGTTGGCGCTCCTGTACCGTCGGCGCCCGGCCGACTCCTGACCCGTCGGCGTTCCTGCCGACTCCTGACCCAATCGGCGCCCCTGCCACCTCCTGTTCCTGGATCGGCGTCCCTGCCACCTCCCTGTCATGGCGTCCAGTGTGGCCGACTTCCTGTTCCGTCGGCGTCCCGGCCGCTCCTGTTCCGTCGGCGTCCCGGCCGACTCCAGTGTCCCAGTCGGCGTTCCGGCCGACTCCTGTCCCGTCGGCGTTCCCGGCCGACTCCTGTCCCATCGGCGTTCCGGCCGACTCCTGACCCGTTGGCGTTCCGGCCGACTCCTGACCCGTCGGTGTTCCGGCCGACTCCTGACCCGTCGGTGTTCCGGCCGACTCCTGACCCGTCGGTGTTCCGGCCGACTCCTGACCCGTCGGCTCCCGGCCGACTCCTGACCCGTCGGCGTTCTGGCCGACTCCAGTGCAGTCGGCGTCCCGGCCGACTCCTGTCCCGTCGGCGTTCCGGCCGACTCCTGTCCGCCCGGCGTTCCGGCCGACTCCTGACCCGTGGCGTTCCGCCGACTCCTGACGCACGGCGCCCCTGCCGACTCCTGTTCCGTCGGCGTCCCGGCCGACTCCTGTTCCGTCGGTGTCCCGGCCGACTCCTGTCCCGTCGGCGTTCCGGCCGACTCCTGTTCCCGTCAGCGCCCCGGCCGACTCCAGTGCAGTCGGCGTCCCGGCCGACTCCTGTTCCGTCGGCGTCCCGGCTGACTCTGTTCCGTCGGCGCCCCGGCCGACTCCTGTCCCGTCGGCGTTCTGGCCGACTCCTGTTCCGTCAGCGCCCCGGCCGACTCCTGACCTGTCGGCGCCCGGCCGACTCCAGTGCAGTCGGCGTTCCGGCCGACTCCTGTCCCATCGGCGTTCCGGCAGACTCCTGACCCGTCGGCGCCCGGCCGACTCCTGACCCGTTGGCGCTCCTGTACCGTCGGCGTTCCGGCCGACTCCTGACCCGTCGGCGTTCCTGCCGACTCCTGACGCATCGGCGCCCCTGCCACCTCCTGACCCGTCGGTGTTCCGGCCGACTCCTGACCTGTCGGTGTTCCGGCCGGCTCTGACCCGTCGGCTCCCCCGTCGGCTCCTGACCCGTCGGCGTTCTGGCCGACTCCAGTG
>NC_072466.1:2743152-2778152 GCF_027596085.1 Anoplopoma fimbria
GTAAAACGTTCATTTCTGATTGAGTCACGTTGTTTAAGTTCTAAAGCACAAACTAACACATCCACACCTCCACACAAACCTACGGGAAGGTCCCGGATTTGGAATGAATGCAGCCTGAGGCGCGTTTCATCCTGCTGTGGCCTGGACGCTCTCATCAGAGAAACTGACAGGGGCCAACACACACAAAACCACACAGCCATGTGACAACAAGTTCCCCTGTTACTTTGAATCAGACGCTGGGTGGTGGTTTTGACCTTGAAATGAGAACGGGTTGCACAAATGCTGCAAGAATGCAAAGAAAAGAGGAACTACAGGCAGTGGGAGGAGTCTCTGCAGATTCCGACACCACACTCCTATTCCATAAGTGATGAGCGATTTCTTTAAGGAAATTGTTATGAATCATAACTGTACACAACTGAATGAAAAGAAAACTGGAAAACCTAAAGGGGTTATATTTTGACTTTGCTGCACCAGGTCTTGAGTATTGACTGATTCAGCTTACTTGTAACAGGAAGTAGATACTATATATGGTTTTTTTTTAAAGACGTTGGCAGGTGAGAGAGTGAGAGCAAGAGTGACAGAGAAGCACGATGGTTGAATTCAGATGGATTCCAATTTATTTTTTACTGCTCCAGATTAAAGGTAAGGATCACTTAGTTTCACTTAGTTTTCAGCCGTGTGTGAGTCAACGCAACCACCAGAGGTCCTTGGTGCACCAGAATGATTAGCCGTGGACAGACACAGACACTCACTCACTCACTCACTCACTCACCGTGGCACACACACACACACACTCACGACCAATCACATGATTCTTATCTTTGATTGTGTTCGATCACAACGTGTTGTACACCGGTTCGCACCGATGCATCGTCATAAAAGCTCACGATGCGATGGCCCGGATCAAAAATGGGTGCATCGGATACAATGTGGGATGAACCGCGATGCATCGCATCTAAAAATTTTGCATCGGTATAATCCGCACAATTGTATATTTCTAGATTCCCCCTCTCTAACTGTTTCCTAAACGCGCTCTCATCAGAGGTCCTTGAGCATGCAGCCAAAATATTATGCCGTTTGCTGCAACAGAATGATTAGCCGTGGACAGACACAGACACTCACTCACTCACTCACTTTTGTCACTCACTCACTGACACTCACTCACTCACTCACTCACCGTGGCACACACACACACTCACGACCAATCACATGATTCTTATCTTTGATTATTGTGTTCGCTCACAACGTGTTGTATTAAATCACGTCCTTTCCCTCTCGTTTCCCCGGTTCAGGTTAAAGATGGTGATGATGGTGATGATGTGACCTACAGCGCTGTGAAAGCTCCGTCTTCTTCTTCTGCTGGAGCCTCTGCTGATCTCAGCAACCTCTACGCTACCGTCAACAAACCGAAACAATAAGAGACCACAGTGTTGCTACAGCTCATATCATTACATTGATAATTCCTTTGTAAACCAAGTCAGTTTTTATTCCTTTACGCCTTTCAATAGAATTCACTCACTCACGAGGCATTTAGCAAAATTGGAAAGCATTTCATATTTATTGATATTTTTGTATAAATAACCTGAATGTTCTCACCAGATCATCGCCATCTTTTATGAAACATGTAGGAAAAGACAAAAAACTTGAAGCTCAGCTGCATCTTTTGTTATCGTTTTAAAATATAGTTTTGCATTTCAGTTCTCAAGTGAGCATGGGACCACGTTGTCTTTGTTGTGTTACAATTATTTTTTATGATTATTTTCAGGATTTATTGCTGTAAAAAGCCTTTCTTTCTAGAACAGGGTGTAGTAGGTTAACTGGTAGCACAATGTGAAGCATTCGTATGGCTGGATTCTTAAATAAATGAGAAAAGGTATGTAATATATGATATATTTTTCTTTACAAGCTCAGTGATGGATGTTTTTATTTGTCATTGTTTGTGTTTTTGCGCTGTTTTGTATGTATTTTCTCATCAAGTTTTGTGCCCATAAAATAAACATTTAAATAATAAATAAATAAATGTGTCAGTGTTGATTGTTAAAGATTGATTGGATTTTCTTTTGTATCACCTGTTATTGTTTTATATGTAATAAGTTTTGAGCATTTAGTTTGCTTAGAGCTGAACAAAAAAAGATACTGAGAGGAAGTGGGTTTTGATATTTGTGAGAACCGTATTAAAGGTTTAATTTATAGTCACATTATTGTTTGATTTTTGGAAACGCAGCATTCAGACTTCATTCAGCCGTCGCTACTGAGAACAGAGCTGTGACTCAGAAGAGTAAAACGTTCATTTCTGATTGAGTCACGTTGTTTAAGTTCTAAAGCACAAACTAACACATCCACACCTCCACACAAACCTACGGGAAGGTCCCGGATTTGGAATGAATGCAGCCTGAGGCGCGTTTCATCCTGCTGTGGCCTGGACGCTCTCATCAGAGAAACTGACAGGGGCCAACACACACAAAACCACACAGCCATGTGACAACAAGTTCCCCTGTTACTTTGAATCAGACGCTGGGTGGTGGTTTTGACCTTGGAATGAGAACGGGTTGCACAATCTGCTGTTTCGAACTCCCCATGGGGTCCAAATGCTGCAAGAATGCAAAGAAAAGAGGAACTACAGGCAGTGGGAGGAGTCTCTGCAGATTCCGACACCACACTCCTATTCCATAAGTGATGAGCGATTTTTTTAAGGAAATTGTTATGAATCATAACTGTACACAACTGAATGAAAAGAAAACTGGAAAACCTAAAGGGGTTATATTTTGACTTTGCTGCACCAGGTCTTGAGTATTGACTGATTCACAGAGCAAAGAAGGAGGAAGGAAAGCATATGTTGTCACTCTTGGTAAAAAAAGAAAAAAAAAAGACCAACTGACATCAGAGGAAGAAAGCAAGACACTATGAGGAAACTGACAGCTTACTTGTAACAGGAAGTAGATACTATATATGGTTTTTTTTTAAAGACGTTGGCAGGTGAGAGAGTGAGAGCAAGAGTGACAGAGAAGCACGATGGTTGAATTCAGATGGATTCCAATTTATTTTTTACTGCTCCAGATTAAAGGTAAGGATATTAATATAAAAATATAAGCAGCACTAGCGTCCGTTTAACTCGGACAGCCAAGACTGCTTTTTGTATTTCACATAGTGATTTTACACACTTTTGTGATCATCTGTTGTTTCTAAAATATGACTATGAACATTATTACCTGATACTTATTTTCGTTGTTTCTCTCCTAAGAAGGAGCAGCAGCTGAACCTTCATTCTACTCCCTCACTGTCAGAGATGGAGATGACGTCACTTTTCCTTGTAACAATGTGTTAGAGGATCATAAGAACTGTGACACTACTAAGTGGCTCTTTACTGATTTAAGAAGCAGACCAGCAGTAGTAGCGCTGGTTTCACTTGGAAAGATTGGTGAAACAGCCAAAGCTAAATCAGACAGACTGAGTGTTTCAGAGAACTGTTCTCTGGTTATAAAGAACGTCACAGATGAAGATGTTGGTCGTTATGACTGCAGACAGTTCAGATCAGGACTACAAGAAGGTCAGATGCTGTGGTTTATCTGTCTGTTGTTACCAGTGAGTATTTACATCATAATGTTTTCAAACTGTCTTGTCAGAACAATATACTGAAACATTATAATAATAATGATTATAGTGATGAAGTTGATTTTACTTTTCTTTCTCTCACAACGTCTCCATCTTCACCAACAGTGACTGAACACAAGGACACTGATGAGGTGACGTTAAACTGCTCTGTGTCGACATATGAAGGATGTAAACACACAGTGAAGTGGCTGCTTCAGGGTCAAGATGTGGATAAAGACAACAAAGACTTGAAGACATCAACGTCTGTCTGCTCATCCAATGTGAGTTTCAGGACTTCACATCTTGTGTACACATCAAAGAATTATGAGTTATTGAAGTGTAAAGTGACCCATGATCGTTTCACGAGGGAAGAGCATCTGTTCACCTTCAGCCCTCCTCGGTCCTCAGTCAACACAACAGGTGAGAACATGAGCTGTTTCAGATCAATGACTACTGTTGTGAAGAATAAATTGTTTATGTTTGTTTGATGGATTTTAAGGGTTTTAGAGGCAGCCCTGCCTCCTAAAAATGACGTTCACATACAACAACACTGCATTGTGAATTTAATTTCAAGGCAAATGTAATATGTTGTTGATCACGTAAGCTTTCAACGTATCAAATATGAGGAGGTCAGAGTGATGTCATGTGGCTACTTCTAGGCCTGAAAAGTGAAGCCAATCACTTACCTTAAAGCTGCATTCTCTCTGCTGTCCATCAGGGGGCGACTCCTCTGGTTGTATAGAAGTCTATGAGAAAATGACTCTACTTCTCTCTTGATTTATTCCCTCAGTAAACATTGTAAACATGAGTTTATGGTCTCAATCTCTAGTTTCAAGTCTTCTTCAATACAGCATGATGTTCATTTAGTAAATGATGCTCCATTTAGAGTCAAACAGACCATAAAGCAGGGGATGCTTTAGGGCGGGGCTACACACTGATTGGCAGGTCTCTAGCATGGTGTTTTCCGCTCTGGGAGTTGTCTGTGTTCTTGGTTTACAGTTTGAAACCTTTCAGTGTGAAAAGGTTCAAACTAAATTATGTTAACTTCATGAAAGTTAATTGGAATGTTTTGGTCGACTTGTTGTGAATACATGGTTGTGAATTGAATGGGAAGGTTAACAAATGTTTGTTTAAAAAAATAGATTTTGAACAAAACAGAAAGCTGCATCGAAAAATGTGTAATGTTTTTGTTCTCATTCCAGGCTGGTGGCTGTACATCGTTGTGGCTGTGGGTTTAGCAGCACTCTTGATAATTGTTGTTGTAGTCGCAAGATGGATCATAACCAGAGGTGAGACAGATTTCATCCACAAGATCTGTTGGTAAACTATCACTGTGGAAGCTAAAATAATCTCTCTTTTGTCTTTTCAGCAAACCGGACACAGGGGGACACCATTGTGAGTTAAATATATATATTATACCGTTTTTATACAAACATAGAGTAAAACAGTGTTCTGGAAGACCTTTTCCACTATGACTACAAATGTGGTTCCATACAGTTGAAAGAGAATAACAGTAAACAATGATGTCTATTATTGTATTGAATTGTAAGGGTGTGAATCTTACAGTATCTCTCAATTCTATTAAAGTTTGATTCTTGGAATTCAAAATCTATTCTCGATTTAATATGTCAATTTAAAGATAGAGTCTCTGATTTGTCCCCTTATCCCACAATGACGATGGAGGTGATCTCTGACACTAAAATCTGAACGCTGCTTCCCATCAACCTGAACATATGTTGTACTTTAATCTGATAGAATATCACATAGTATAAAACTCCTTACAATGCAGTCTGGGGGAACCAAACCCCTCAGAGTCTGGGAGGAAGAAGGAGGTCAAATGGGGCCCAAGATTTTGTCCCAGTGCCTCATTAGCCGGATGATCCAGCCCTGAACTATTACATTTCAGGCTCCAAAATGACAATAGAGTCGAATCAACTTCTCAACAAAAACTCAACACTGTCAGCATCGTAGAGGCAATATTTGTTGTTATTTGATTGCATCTTGGATGGTTTAATCAGCTGGACTGAAGCAGAATTGAAGATGTTTTGACGCCACCACATGTACTACCTGGAGCAACACACTCTGTGATACAAACTGTTCATTACACTGTACAGGTGTTGCTTTGTTTTGTACCGAGGCAACGAATGCATTAACTAAACTTTTACATGCTTTTTCGTCCAGGGTCTGACCTCAAACCCTGAAGTGAATCAGTCTGCTCCAGAGGACCGTCAGCACACGGTGAGATCTCACTCTGCTCGACTTTGATCTCCAAAATATTTCTGTGTAACAGTCTGAGAATGTGCAGTAAAGAGGAATCGATAAGTTAGATGATGTGACAGGACTACAACAGCAGAGGTCAGAGGTCATACCACCAAAATGAAACATTTTCAGAGATCATTTGAAAGAGACATACAACGTGACATCTTTGGCAGAAGTAATAGAGTGATGACATATTTTTTGTACGCCAACCCGGCAGTAAAAAGCCTTTGGATTTGGGATTGTTGCAGAAAATAAGCTAACTAAATGTTATGAATCTTGCACATTTTGTTCATCAAGGTAACCTAAAACACCACTTTTATGATTTTTGAAGTGTGAATACAATCAGCAGTAATACGCTAACGTTAGGCTATGAAGGAACTACGTCATGGTCACATGACTTCACGTCTCCACCACTTATCTAAAGGGGTACTAGTGTTTAAGTGATTACGTTTAGTCGTCTCAGTTAAACTCTTACCGCTCTGACGGCCGTCGCACTGTTTAGTGTAAACGTGTGTTATTTACACCACATGTATAGAATGCGACATATCTTTGGAAAGCTAAGATTCTTGTGATTCGATTGATGCAAACCATTTCAAGATCCGATCACAACGGCAGGTACAATCACCGCCTCTGTCAGTCCACCACTGATTGTTATCAGATTTGAGGGACTAGGTAAGGCTTCATGCTGTGGTCCCATTGTGTTTTCCAGTCCATAAGTATCAGCTACAGTCATCTGCAGGCATCTATTTGCAAAAAAATATTCAGGCGGAAATAAAAACCTTCTACTTCAGTGTGTTCAAACTTCTATTACTCAATGCCAGTAGCACTTAGAGTGATTCTGACTGTCAGAGTGTTACCTTTCAAAAGAGACCAAAACCATGCATGTACTCCAAATGGTTCAAGAACAGCTTTCAATTTACTTTGGGTATGCCTTGGATAGGCGTTTTAGGCAAATTTTCCCGGAATGGTAAGGGGTTAAACTCTTTTTTAAGACACGTAAAAATTCACAAGACAGGTATTTACTAATGAATTTTATGTTGTAGGAAAGAAAACAAGTTAAATGTCTTTAGCTTGTGTTGAGCTTAATTTAGACATCCAACTAAAAACACCTTAAAAAACCCCATTGACTTCAAGACAGGGATCTGAAAACAATGACTCATTTCCCGGTTAAAAGACTAATTTCTGCAGCATTCTGTAGAATTTTAAATGTTGACTGTGATAAGATTGAAGTGAAAAGATAAAAAGAGTGAGTCACTACAGGTCAAAATGTTACTGAGCAGCCGTGATGTTATCTTCTCTGTGCAGGCTGATCCTGAAGATGGTGTTTCCTACGCCTCCATCAGCCACACCGAGAACAGCAAAGCACAGGTTAGTGGTCTGCTGTAGAAGTATTTAGATTATCTGAAGAAAAAGGTTGTCAAGTTAGGGAAAAAAGTATAATTGCAATGTTAGCCGGTCTGTGTTTTTAATTGCCTGCTCCATTTGCTGTGAGATCTCGTGCCCTGTATTGGGTAATGGTGTGTTTCCTCTTCACACAGTGTCGTGTGAATGTGGGAAGGGAAACTGCTTCTTCTTTTTTTGCAATATCTTTCATCATGTTTCTAAAGTAAACCATGTCTTATCCTGTTTTGTAATCTGCGTGCTGTTCCGTCTTTAGGTTCGGGGTGGGGATGCAGTGACCTACAGCACCGTGAAGCTGCCCTCCGCTGATGCCTACAGCCTCTACGCCAACGTCAACAAACCACAAATATAACACAGGATTGTGTTGTTTTTTTTATTAATTCTACATTTATTGTTACTTAGTTAAAGGATTCTAATGTGAAAACAAAGTCAGCTTTTATTAACAGAGTGACTTTGAATTGAATTCATTCATTTCTGCCTGCTTTAGTTGCACTGCACTGAGAGTATTCGATCTATTAGTTATTTAGTGTGCAACGTCAATCGTTTCTGATACAGATGGCAAAGCTGCATTTCAACATAAGCGGGTGTTCACCCTTCCTTTCTGCATTGCTGGAAAAAGCTTTTTGTCCAGAAGGCCAGAAGGGGGAGACGTTAGTTAATTTACTACCACATTGTGAAGTCCAACATTCATATGGCTGATTGTTATATAGAAATTACACATTGATACACATTGATACAACGAACTTGCTATCGGGCACATTATTGTGCTGTACTGTTGGTGTGTAGTTAATTGATTAATTGCTATTTTAATTGATTTGTAAGTTTTTTAAACACGCTCCAGCTGTAATTGCTTTGTATGCAATGTGATGAACATTACCCCCTTCCTCCTTTGTAATATTATGTATGCCTATTCATAATTATTTACTGCCACACTTTGAACTTTCATTAAAACCTATATGCTGTGTGTATTCTGCGTGGATGAAGATTTGCTGCAGGAAAAAAAAAAAAGATATATTATATTATTCTTTGTTCAGTTATTTTCTCTGAGAACTAACCTAAAAAATGTACAAAAATGTGCAAAATCAACAGTTGCAACAAGGGGCAGAATATCCCATTTGTTGCAGCTGTATCACTTGTTGACGCCTTCGTCTATCAAAACCAACCAATCAGAGGGCAGCAAGCTCTAAGGCCCGCCCCTCTTTGTTGGCTCGACCAATGAGAAGCCTCCAATGCCCTGCAACGGAGAGATTCCAAGGAGAGCGGTGCGGTAGCAGGAAGGTCCGTTTTATCCTCCATTATTTCACCATGTGACGGGTTGAAGGAGTCTTTTTTTCTTTTCAACATGGAGTCGTGACTCCTGTGGAGGTTTACACCGAGTGGCCGTGCAGGGGGCAGTCGGGGGAGGATGCACAGAGGAGGTAATCATTTCCCCGGTCTGGGGCAGTGGGAGGCGACGGCCCCCGCAGTGAGCTGCACAGAAGCTGTTCCGGAATACATTTTCAAAATAAAACAACCCCCGACCAGAAAATGAATAATTTCACTGGAATTAATCCAGCACATTTTCTGACAGGTGTGCATATCTCACAGGATGGGGTTTGCTAGTAATCTGCAACAATTCGTGCCATTTATATCATAAATCCGCGACATTGATAAACGTGGTGCTTTTACTTTGAAGGGGAGACTAGACTAGTCTTGGAACCATCGTTGTTGACTTCCGCCAGCTTGACATGTGCAAGAAGGGGTGAAGTTACAGCCTTGAACCAAAACAAGACTTTGCATCCTGTAGTGGACAGCGGATGGCTTGGTAACTGTGGGGATATTTCAGATATTACTTGTCACTGTGGTAAGTGTTAAAGCACTTCTTGTTATTAAATAACATTGTGTCTATTAATTCATGCAATGCTTTCCTGACACACAATTACACCTTTTTAATGAGATATATCAGTCCTGGTCTTGGTGTGACTTATGCAATGCCTGGTGATGTTGGAAAAGTTTTTTTTATTTTTTTATTTTTTTACTCCCACTGTTATTCCTCTTCCAAAAATAGGTGATTCAGATCTACACACCTTGTAAGAACTGATCCTTGTAGGGCAGAAACTCACCTGTACTGTGAGCTATTCCTAATAAGTGTATTGACATTTTCACTGCATTCCCAGTAGACAACCTCTGCAATACAAATACACACACATATATATAATATTTCAGTTACTGTGGATTCTTTACTGTTTTTTTATTGCTCATTTGCTTATTTATAATACTTATTTTTGTTACTATGTCTCCTCTATGCTGCTGTAATCCTGTACATGTCCCCGCTGCAGGACTAATAAAGGATTATCTTATTTTATCTTATCTTATCTTATCATTCCATGGCTGATTTAAGGATGCAAAAAGTTGCAATTTCTGCTTGTTTTCGACCCTGCCAGGTTTGCTGTGGGAGATCAACATGTGCTGTCCGACACTGACAAACACAAAGAAGCTCTTGTAGCTGGAGGAGGGATTGCCTGCCCTAACTACTCCTCCTCCTCCTCCTCCTCCTCCTCCTCTTCCTCACCCTCCTGGGATCGATGACCGGACCCACCTCCCCGAGCCGGAGCGGCACCTCCCCGGCCAAGCTGAGCAGGCATGGCCGATCCAAGAGCACCAGCTCGCACTGCCTCCTCCGCTGCAGCACCCAGGAGGAGACCGCCGCCTCTCCCCCCAACAAAAGCACCCGGTCCCCCGGGGAGGAAGAGGAGAAGGATGGAGGGGTTCTTTTCTACGTGAACAGGACCGGTTTCCCCATCGAAGGTGTGACGTGGGAGAGGATGTGGTCCCATGTGGCTGCCGTGCACCCCGAGGGTCAGGAGATGGTTGACAGGATACAAAACGCTGCATACCTTCCCAAGGTAGGCCGGCTGTGATTGGTTCGTCACTCTGACTTTGAAGTTGTGGACAAAATCATTGAGAAAATATTTAACAGTGAGGCAACTAAATTCCTACCACAGACAGATTTAAAATGGCACCATTTGTCAACCCTTTGTATATATACTGGATACTTCCATTATTCAACTCACCTGTGTTCATCTTTGTTACTGAAGTTTAATGTGTTTAGGATATATTGTCATAAATTGCAAACACTTTGTTGCCATTAAGTATGTTGCAGTATTCTTGACCAATGCAACTGCAATTTGGAGTGTTGTTTGTTGGCTTATTGCCTCTTATTTCCGGCAATCTTTCACATCAGTGGGTCCGTAGAGCAAGAAAACAGTATTTTCGCTGAGCTACAGAAGTCTCTTTCACAATATTAGTCTTTGGGGGAAAAGTAGTTTTGAGCCCCATGGCATCACATGACGTGACTGACTGTTTGGCCTCGATGTGAAATTTGCTTCGCACCTTTATTAAGACATGAAAAATGGGAGGTGTTCTCATGACAGCAGCGATATGGTAGGAGTTCTGCGTAGTGCGTTCAGTGTTAATGGACTCTCTGTGAGGGCTTTTCTCCCCGTGGCTGCTGGACTATTAACAAACTCAAAGGTCTCCACACTTTTTAGCGTTTTAACCGGCCCCGTTGTGCTCTGCTGTCACAAGACCGGGATTGATTAAGTAAAAGAGCAGCTCAGGGTTCTTCCTGTAGACGGCCTAAGGACTCAGCGCTGGCTATGTGATGGAGGAGGCGTTCATTGGGTTTATATTCTGTGTGTATTGGGTTGTAGCTTTATTCTCCGCGAGTGCAAGTTCTGTCCTTATCAAACATGCTAACATTTGCAGCACAATGTTGATTGTGTCAGCTAATGGTTATTTTTATGATCAGTTAGTTTGTGGATTACTTTATAAAATGGCAGATAATGGTGAAAAATTGCTGTCACAATCTCTCAGAACCCTACGGTATTTCAAAAAATGTTTCAATTGTGCAACTGCAACTAATCGTAGCAATTTCTTCTAATTTTTCAGCACTAGTAAACAGCAAGAACGTAGTGCAGACAAACTGCATCTTATTTATTTTCTACCTCCAGATGTCCTCTTACTCTACCAGCATACGTACTGTAAAGATGTCATGAGGAA
The DNA here is from genome assembly GCF_027596085.1 of Anoplopoma fimbria. Classification (NCBI taxonomy): domain Eukaryota; kingdom Metazoa; phylum Chordata; class Actinopteri; order Perciformes; family Anoplopomatidae; genus Anoplopoma; species Anoplopoma fimbria. The sequence goes on from NC_072466.1 coordinate 2,754,445, forward strand.
ATTACCACGTGATATGAGTCATGCCGTCAGATTACGAGTCTCCTAGTTAGTGCAGGGCATATTGTTTGTCAGTTGAGAAGCGTGTGTGTGTCTGTGTGTGTGTCTGTGTGTGTGTGTTCACAGTTACATGGATTAGGTGTCAGCCTGTTTTCACACACTACACACTCAGATGTGCGCACACACTAGAATGCATCACCTTACTATGACAACAAGTGTGCTAAACCGGGTTTCCACACCTGTCAAGTGATGTTAATTCTGCTTTTTGTTTCGGTCCCAGTGTGTGTGTGACTCATTTAGACTCCTGACCCACACACATGTCAGACACACACACACACACACACACACACACACACACACACACACACACACACACACACACACACACACACACACACACACACACTTGTACCATCGTAACTTTAGCTTTGATAAATTGTCTGTATGCTTCAAACAAACAATTTGAAACTATCAGGAACTGAAACGACGCAGACAAACGCTTTAGAAAGTGACATATGAAAACTTTAAAGACTTTCATATGAAAAAAACACGATTCCATTAAAAGCTTACAGTACCCAATTGCAATAACTCTCCACACTGCTAAAGCGTCCTGCACATTAGAACCCAAAACAGCTCCAGGGGTTCTGCTGCTGAACAGCTGACTTCAATGCAACAGAGAATGTTCCGTGTGTCATTTACAGTAAACTTACAAACAGAAAAAGCCAACAAACGGCTTTAATCAACGGAGGACTCGCCTGAATACTCAAGACACTTCATTAACAACAACGATTAACAACATTATCCTGAATAATTGGATTCTTTGAGGATTAAAATCAAGCAAAAGCACCAAACATTTGCTGGTTCCAGGCTGTTAAATCTGAAGGTTTTCTGCATTTCCCCATTTTTTTATCATTGCAAACTGATTTATTTGAGGTATTCGAGTGTTGATTGGACAAAACAAGATGATGTCCCCTTTGGCTGTGAGAAATGAACACTATTGTCTGATATTTTTAGAGTCTAATAGTAGTAGTAGTAGTAAAGGACGGTTCACACCAAGGACAAGAACTTCTGATAACTAAAATATTGAGAGCATCAACGCTGATGAATGATAATGTTTTCTGTCGCTGTTTATTTCAATAAGTCCACTTTTTTCGGCGAGAGATAATAAAAGACCATTTTACCAATCCACCGTCCTCTGTGGAACAAACAAACCTGCGTATTCTGATGGATTTTGATTGGCTGTCAGTGTTTCTGTCGTTGTTGTTGTGGACCGCCCTACTAGTAGTGTAGCTTCTTCTGTATTAGCATCAATCTATGAATCAGACTGGATCTTCATGCTGAGAGAAGTGTCATCCCCACACATGTATGATCCACATCTCAGTCTCGTGCCGCCGAGGCCCCTCAGCCCAGATTCCCCTCATGGTTCTCCCGTTGGTGGTCTGGATGAATGCTTGCTGTTTTCTCAGGCTGCGGAGGAGGGGATCCGCTTGTTGTTGTAGCTCTGCTAATTGGCCATGTGGTCATTAGTGACCTGGTTGTCTGGCAGGGCCGCAATCCCATAAATGTTGTTCTGGACAGCAGGAGCAACAGGAGGATGTGTGTGCACAAACAAACAAACAAACAAACAAACACATGAACATGGAAAAACTGCACAGAATGCACCCGCATAAGAAGTCATCATAGCTCCAGAATGGACATTTCAGTTGTTCATGAGTATAACTGTGATCTGTGAAGCCTCTTGGAAGCCGTTCAAGTACACAATTTATCCAAATGTTTACAATTACAATATCGCCTACTGCATTGTGAAAAATGCTAATTCTCTTTCTTGTAAATCATATCACAATTACAATATCAGCAAAAAGAATCGCGATTAGATTGTTCAGCCCGCCAGTTTATTGTTTAGAGACAGTGATGTTAATGAGAAAGCTAAACTACAACCTCCACTTTTCATTTTATTATTTCACTGGAGGATTACTGATGGATATGTCAAACTAAAAAGGAAACTAAGCTCTATTTAGTTAAAGAAAGATTTTTTTTTTAAAACAAGTCTGTTTGTTTGTCTCTTGTTCAGTGGGAGTAGACAAAAACAAACGCACCCTGTTTCTCATGAAATTAATCTTGACCATTATATGTGTGAAAATGGTATCAAATGAGTGTTTTGCTCAGGATGGCTTTGCTAGGACTGCGCCTAAAGTGTCCGTTGGTTTACGTTTACGCAGTATTGTTGTATTGTTGAACTGTGTGGTGTGTGTGTGTGTGTGTGTGTGTGTGTGTGTGTGTGTGTGTGTGTGTGTGTGTGTGTGTGTGTGTGTGTGTGTGTGTGTGTGTGTGTGTGTGTGTGTGTGTGTGTGTGTGTGTGTGTGTGTGAGCAGGTGGTAACCACAGAAACAGACGCTGATACTCTGCAGGGTTAATTATATCTATTAGGGAGGGAAGGTGGAAGAGAAGGAGGGTTAACCTTGATAGTATAGACCTTTTTGTATTTCACATTGTCAGCCACTGGGTCTGTTTTCTTTGCGGGGGGGTTGTGATGGATTGCTCTGTGACACAAATCAGAAAGTAAACATGTAGTTTCTGTAGGCTGCTTTTAGAAACGCAGACTTGTCGTTCCCGGCCTCAGGTGGATTTAAATCTGTGTACATCTGTGTTATTGTCACTCGCCCAAAGTCCGTGCTGCCCTCCCTCCGTGTCCTCATTAACGGAGTAGAAGTCTTGGCACAGGGACAGAATAATCCCTCTAATACAATCTGGGTGGTGGATAATCTCTGGATACCAACTGCTCATATGTAAAAGGACTTTTCCTCCGAGCTCTGTAAGCAAAACTATAAAAGAAACTCTCTTGAATTTGCCATTAATCACTTTTCCAACCCTTTCCTTTTCACTTATTATTGTTTTTAATTTGAACATATTGGTAACAAAACAGGACCGGTTTGAAAGTGTGATGTCATCAGCAGTCGGTGCCTGGTCACTGGACAGAAGCAGCAAATCTCAACTAGCAGCAAATTAGATTTTGTCACCAGTTCTTTTTTTGTTTGTTTGTTGTTGTTTTTTTTCAGTTCCATAATCCAGTGGAGTTCCATTGTTCTGGATTAAAATGTTTCCGTTCGGGCTGTGACAATAGGATTTTATTTTGAAAATGGGTTGACAGATTTAATATAAACTAGTCCTCTTTTAACATTTCAGAATACCAGTGCCAGCGTGGATTAGTTTGGACAGATGTTCTCTGAGGCAAAGCATTCCAGACTTTGGGGATAATCTTGTAGAAGGTGTTCTTCAGTGATTACTGCAGTAGATACGAGTCAGAGGAGGAAGAACAACTTCATACCCAGAGAGAAAAGGAGGGAAAGAAAGAGAGAGCATCATGTCAAGTTTAATCATTCGTTTCTCTGCTGTCCTCCTCTCTCTCTCTCTCTCTCTCTCTCTCTCTCTCTCTCTCTCTCTCTCTCTCTCTCTCTCTCTCTCCCTTCTCTCACAAGCTCTCTACCTCTCTCTCTCTCTCTTCCTCTACTTGTCTCTCTTTTTATCTCCCTACCTCTCTCTCTTTCTCGATACCTCTACCTTTCTCTCTTTGGCTCTCTCTCTCTCTCGCTACCTCTCTCTGTCTCTCTCCCTTTACTCTGCTCTATCTTTATGTATCTCTCTCTAGCTCTCTCTCTCTCTACCTCCCTCTCTTTCTCTCTTTCGCTCTACCTCTCTCATGTTCTCTCTCTTTCTCTCCCTCTCTCCCTTTCTCTCTCTCTCTACCTCTTCACCTCTCTCTGTCTACCTCTCTCTACCTTTCTCTATCCCTCTACTTCTCTTTACCTCTTTCTCTCTACCCCTCTGTCTGCCTCTCTCTCTCTCTCTCTCTCTCCTTCTACCTCTCTTTACCTCTCTCTCTACCTCTCTGTTTCTCTCTGTCTCTCCCTCCCTCTCTCTCTCCCTCTCTCTGTCTCTGGTTACAGTCTCTCTGTGTTTTGTCTCTGCTGTTGGGCGGCTCAGGTTTCCGGGCTTCCCCCCCGTTGGCTACACAAAGTACCAAAGTTAACTTAAACCTGCTACAAACAGGAAACACTGGACAGTTTTTCAGTGGTCTGGTTGTACAAAAAAATGGCATCACAGAAATAATGTAAATAAAGACCCAAATAATGAAATCAATGTAACACTATCGGTGATGAAAACAGGAATATGACAGCTGCTAGTGTACGTTCTATAGCAACCGCCTCTGGGTGTGCAGCCAGCGGAAGAGGACCTATTTTATTATGAACATTATTATTCATTAATAATAAAAAAAAGAATGTGTCTCTAACTTTCATAATATAAAAGCTCGCGTCAGGCTGACTGACGGCCTTCAGCTGTGATAGAACCACAACACCTCCCCGCCGGAGCTTCGTTTACATGCTCGTGTTTTAGTTATGAAGTGACGTCTTTTTCCCAGGGAGGCGTTATCACTGCAGCTAAATATCTGAATCCTCCACAGTTTGGATATAAAAGACTCTGAATCTGAACCCGATATTCATCAAACTTCACACGTCGTGATGAAGAGCTGACTTTCCACCGGAGCTCCTCTCAACAGTTATGGGGTTGCTGCTTGTCATGCTTTATTTCTTCTTCTTCTTCTTTTTTATAAAGGCGCCGTGGGTCTGTGTTGAGTATTTCTGTGCAGTCAGCATGCACACTGGCTGTCGGTGATGTATGAATCTATCTGTCACTTCAGCCTAAAAATTTAGTCCTTTTTCGTATAGAAGTTCTGCTCAAACTGACATGCCCCCTGTAGCTGAGGATAGAGAGAGGAGAGGATGATCAAAGTGAGGGATCACCACTCATCTCACTCCCTGACCCGGCAGAAAGCAGCTTTAGAGAGAGAGTGTGTGTGTGTGTGTGTGTGTGTGTGTGTGTGTGTGTGCCAGCTGATGCAGCCTTAGTGAGGATTTTACGACATGGGAGATTATGAGGCAGTAAAACCTGCTATTTACTGCTCCTGGCTGGCTGGCAGACTGGTTTATGGACTGAATGAGTGCCCACTGGCCTGATAATTAGAAGGGTGACCGGTTGGTTGATTTGTTTTACACGCTCAATGGCTGACAGTCCAGTGTCTAAAGTAACTGCTTTATTGGCAGAGTAGCTTGTTGATAGTAGTTGTAGAAGATGTACTGGCTGTCTGAATGGCTGGCTGCGGCTGAAATCCCATATATGGGTTTGTTTTTAAAGAGGTCCAGTGTGAGTGTGTCTTGTATTAAAAAGAGGAAGATATCCTGCTACACTTTATATATGGTTTTGTTTAAATAAGTACCTCTTGGTGGATGACCCTGAACGGTTTTGAAATAAAAACGCAGCGTGTCTCCGGGCCCGCCGTCCATTTTGTCCTGTCGTCTTCCTCCTCAGCTCTCTGACTGTGCTGTAAATAAACAGAGAGGGGAAAACCCCCACAGGAAATGATAGGGCTGCTGCTTGTACATCACCCTTCCTTCACACGTACACACACACACACACACGCACACACACACACACACACACAGGGAGGAAGTGTGGTTCTGTGTTTAGGTCTGACTCGCTCTCGATGGTGCGGTCGTGTCCTCGTTGAGCCACATCTGTGACCTCGGTTTCCTCTCTGAAATGGTTCTGGTTGAGGTGAAGCGACAGCAGACGTGGTTTCACTTCCACCACAGACTCTCTCTCTCTCCTCACACTGTGGGTGTCTGTCGGCCCATGAGGTCTAAGGTGGTGCACGTAACCCCAGCGTTCCGCAGCAGGAACAACGCCACGTGTCATCCGTCTCTTAATGGTTTGGTGTGGCGTCCCACTGCCAGCTTTCGGTTACACATTACATGCTTTGTGGTTGTTTCTCTGTTGTTGTTTTTTTGCACAGAATTTACCACAACGGGCAGCAGAAACAGCTGTGCTATTGTCTTGATGTCTAAATGTTGTTCAGAGGCTTTTCAGTCCAAACTAGAAAAACATTTTGATGGAGAAACAGATTTGTCTACATTTCTGCAAAACTTTGAATGACCTGCATATTGCCAGAGGTTATCTACTGGTCTCACGTCTGAAGCATCGTAAATATAGACAATAGAAGCAAAAGAAAAAATCCATAATGTGTGCCGAGTTCTCCGGTCTAATCAGCGAAGGTAAATCAAAATGTTATGTGTTCAAATTAAATCTTGTAAAGGAAGAAAATGAAGAGTTTTGGTGAAAAACTTGAATAAATACAGTTTTAAGGAGATGCTTTCACAGCAATATGAAATAGATATTAGAGAGTGAATTGTGACCTGTTTAACTTCTTCACAGCATTTTCATGGTTGGAAACATAGTAATAGGAGCAAAGAGAGCAAAGAAGCAACCAAACGAAACTCATGTTTAGCGCTGGTAGCTTAGAAATGACTCACACAATACACACAATGACTTCTGATGGACTGGATAGAGGGAACCCGTATTTGGTACCACTTTCGCTCTTGGCTGAAGAAATTTAGCACCGCAGCTTTAAATGAAATTATTCTTTGATGTGAGAGTGGTATTTTAGTTGGTGTACATTTTTCCAGTAGTGGAGTAACATCAGTGAGTGTCGGCAGTACGAGCTGTAATGAGTTATGGGGACATTGAGGTTTTTAAAGACAGTTGGAGCTGGTTTTAGGCCCCTGAAAGTCACCACATTTCACTTCTGCTCTGATATAAATGCTCTCTCTCTCCCCCTCTACCTCCCTCTCTCTCTCTCTCTCTCTCTCTCTCTGCAGCATCATGTTCCCTCGGTCCCGACCTTCAAACCGTCCATGTCGGTCCCAGATTGGCTGGTGGCCATCCAGAACTACATGAAGGCTCTGCAGTATCCTTTTAGTTGTTTAACGCAAACACAACAGCACATGTTGCCCTGACAACAGATGTCCTGATGACAGCTACACCTGTCAGGGGAAGTTAGTCCGTTTGCGTCTCCTCGTCACATTTGACGAGCGTGACACCAACTTCAGGAGCGCTTCAGTCAATGAAAACTTCTCCTCCTACTATTTCCTCCCTAACGTTTTTTTACCAGATACAACCACACGGGAACCCAATTCTTTGAGATCAAGAAGAGCCGTCCACTGTGTGGGTAAGTGCATTCTGTGTGTTCTATTTCATCTTTATTGTTGTGTTTCTTTTGCACTTTGTCTTAATGCGTATGGTTTTATATAACGCTCTTGCCTTCTTGCTGAAATGTGCTGTATAAATAAACTTGCATTCCCATTGTAATTAGATCGTAACCAGTACAACACAACGATCCAGTTATCAGAATCTTAAAGTGTGTTTTACACACCTAGAAGTGTTTTCATTAAGTCATTTAAAAATCTATGATTTGAGTGCCAGAAAAGGGCTATCATTATTGAGTAAAATTTTTATTCTGCAAGTAAACAAACCTGCTTTAAGAGTCTCTGTAAATATATCAACTCACAAACAACCACAAATAATGTACATTTGTGTTATTGCAAAGCTGAGCTTACTGTCAAAACCTTTAAGTCCGTAGCTTAATCAGGTTACTTCCAGTAATCAGGTTATACTGTTGACGTAGTGATGACATTTTCTAATCATCTGCTGGATTTAATCAAGGTAATATCAAAATAGGATAGAAGTGGTTGTATTTTAATTTAGATTAATAGGGATATTTGTTTGAGATTAAACAAAGTATCATCCAACTCACGACCATCTCTGTAATGTTTTGGTCTTTGTTTGTTGCTTACAGAGCATCTCTCTTATTCCCATCCTCCTCATCCTTGTTCTTCTCTTCTTACTCATCTCCTCCTCGTCACTCTTCCTCTGCTCCTCCGCCTCCTACCGCCCTCCTTCCTCATCCCCTCCTCATCTTCCTCCAGGTTAATGGAGACAGCAAGAGAGATGATCAGGGAGTCTTTGCCAATCAAATGTCTCGAAGCCGTCATCTTGGGAATGTATCCTTTACCACACACACACACACACACACACACACACACACACACACACACACACACACACACACACACACACACACACACACACACACACACACACACACAGAGAAAGCACTGGGCCAATAGGTTATTTTGTTATCTGTGAGTGAAATCAATGAGACATGTTGCTCTAATAGCCTTAATAGCCCTCCCACCACTGCCACCCTTTCCAGCTCTTACTGAACCGTGTTGCCTGGCAACAAGCCCTCATCGAAAGTTTAACCCCCCACACACACACACACACACACACACACACACACACACACACACACACACACACACACACAAAATACCCAGGCTAAGTATTATCCAGCTGAGCTTGAATATTAAAGCAGCAATCTGTATTTTTTCAACAGCTTCAACATTTCAGTTGTGTCAATTTAGGCCCATTTAACAATTCAGTTGTTGCGTTTAGTGATGAAGCCATATTGAGGCAAAGTCTTTCCCCCTCCGTTGGACCACCATGGGACCTTGATTTCGGGAAAAACTGTAGTTAACAGTGAGAGACAAATAATTTTTTTAACATCATTTAATTGAGCACATATGATTGTTGTCAATTTGAAAGATGACTTAGCAAGTCGCTGGATGAACACGTCTCATTTGTTCATTGAACATAGCCAGCTTAACTAGCTAGCTAACAGTAGAGATGTCTACTGTGAAAGACGAGATGTAGTTCACTGAGCAGTTTCACACAGAACTAACTGGTACTTTACCACAAACAGGCACTTTCTCGACTTAGAAATCCAAAGTTTGCTGGTTCAAGGCCCTGAAATGAGGAGCTGCTGTCTTTATTTAGTGAAGAGAAAAAAACTTTTGGTTTATTCAGACATACTATGAACATAGAAGACAGAGGTTAAATACAACAACCACAAAAAAAAAAAAAAAAAAAAAAAAAAAAAAAATTAGGCCTCAGTGAGAATTGAACTCACGACCCCTGGTTTACTAGACCAGTGCTCTAACCACTGAGCTATGAGGCCCTGTTAGGGTTGCCGTCCAGCCTCACAGACCTATGCCTCAACTACTTAGACTTTAACTCAAGGAATTCTGTGGTCAAAGGTCAGGGATACAACTGAGCGGTGGTAATTACAGTTTGGAAGTGACATTAGTGGGTGGAGCTGAATTTCTTTCATTCATTTCAATCATTTTTAGGCGACTAAAATGTTCCAATTGTTATTTAGTGAAGTGAAAACACACTGTGAAAGGGTTAAAGTTGCTGTGACAACAATCAGACTGGACAACGCCCTGGTAGCTTTTCTCAACGACTTCTATAAGACTTCTATAAGACTTCAGGAGGAGTTGCCCCCTGGTGGTCATTAGAGAGAATGCAGCGAATCAGAAGTTTGCTGGTTCCAGCCCCTGAAATATGAGGAGCTGCTGTTTGTATTTTGTAAAGAGGAAACCTTTTGGGTTTAGTCAAACAGAATAAGCCGTTTGAACTTTGATAATAAAGATTAAATACTATTTTACAAATACGAACTTGTGATTACCAAATCTCTGTACTCATCTATAAAAAATATTGATCAATTTGATGAAAATAAGAAAATTTGATTTGTGTATAATTTACAAAATCCTATTTAAGTTTGACGTTCAAAATATAATCATATTGTACCAGAGCAACCACATATTTCTGTAGTGATTTATCAACACATTTTCAACATGATACAAAGGCCTTTAAAAATATGATCAGACACACTATAGGACAGATAACATGTGGTATGTAAATAGTTTGGTCCAACATTTTTTTGAGGATATTATCTAGATTTCTCTGTTTCTATGAATTGATGGTCCAGTTTCTTGTGTGCTAGTTTCACGTTGGTTTTTTCCGGGGCTGTCAGGGTGGCGGCCGACAGTGACTCTAATTAGGACTGGCTTTAGCCCACAGATGAAGAGAGAGAGAGAGGGAGGGAGGGAGGGAGGAAGGAAATGGAAAATGGGTAAAAAGATCAACAGAAAAATAAGACAGGAGTAAAGAAACATGAGTGAAGAGTTACAGTAGACGGTGCATCAGTGTGAGGAGATAAAAAATGACTGTAATGAGTCTTCTGATGCCTCGTGACCTTACAACAGTCTCACACTGTGACGGTCATTTCATGGAGTTTTGGTTTCACTATTCATTGATGTCTAATTGATCTAATGAAAAAGTGATCAGGCCCCAGCGAGAATTGAACTCGCGACCCCTGGTTTACAAGACCAGTGCTCTAACCACTGAGCTATAGGGCCTTACCTGTTCTTCGCCAATGTCACAGACGTATTAATAGTTGACAGATGGAGGAGGACACACCCTGTTGACATACCTGGTATTGTTAAGTTAATGTGACCTAACCAGTTGACTCTGTGACGCAGCTTCTGAATAAACGCCATTGAGCTATAGAGTCAGTTTAAAATGTCAGCATTGAACAGCATTCAGCTAAATTTAATATGCTGTGAAATATAACATGTCTGTTGGGACCCAGTTGGAGTTGAAATGGTAAATGGACTGTACTTGTATAGCGCTTTTACAAGGTGCCACCTGCACATCAGGACTCTCAGTCTAACTAACATTCATACAACGATGGCACAGCCTTCGGGAGCAACTCGGGGTTAACTGTCTTGCATGTCGACATGGACTGCCAGAGCCGGGATTCGAACCGCCGATCCTCTGATTGGAGGACGGCTCTGCTGTCCACTGAGCCACAGTCAAAACAATCTAAGCCTAGAGACAGACAAACATTCACGCTCATTTTAACAATTATGAGACATCACCTAACCAGGGCTGCATGTCTTTGGAGTGTGGAGAGAAAGCTGGAGAACTCTGCAGAGAACCTGATGCTGACGCAGGGGGAACAGGCTCCACATAGAAGGGCGGTCCAGCCTGGGATGGAACCCGGGCCTCTCTTGGCTCTATATGTCTAATAAGATAAATAACAAACAGTCTGATGTTAAGAGCAGCTGTTGTTGTTGTTGTGCTGAGACATGTTGTTGAAGACAAGCTAAGAATAAAAAATGTTGTAAAACAAGTGTTGTTGTTGCAATAAAAAAACAGTGAAAAAAAAAAAAAAAAAACAACAATGTTTTATGGCAGTCAGAGCTGCAACGTCCGTCCCTGTTACCATTGATCTGAATTCTTCCAGATATTCAGGGTTTGTCTTGGAGTCACACCAGCTCTGTGTGTGTGTGTGTGGGTGTGGGTCACACCAGCTCTGTGTGTGTGTGTGTGTGTGTGTGCGTGTGCGTGTGCGTGTGTGTGTGTGTGACTCTGTGTCTCATTTTATTAACCGTCACCGTGGTGTTTTGCAGAACAAAGCTTAGAGTACAAAGGTGGTCTCAAGTTCAATGCTAACAGAGTACAAACTCGTTCCTAAAGTACTTAGACTTGGACTCGAGGATGAACTGATTAGATTGTGGAGGTCAAAGGTCAAGGTCACTGTGACCTCCCGTTCAGGTGAATGCGATTTTTCATTGAACGAGCAAATGCCCACACAAATATGGATTGATTAGAATTTTGTGATCATAGATAACCGTGACCTCACAAAACACATTTTTAACTCTAAATGGAGCATCATTTACTAAATGAACATCATGCTGTATTGAAGAAGACTTGAAACTAGAGATTGAGACCATAAACTCATGTTTACAATGTTTACTGAGGGAATAAATCAAGAGAGAAGTAGAGTCATTTTCTCATAGACTTCTATACAACCAGAGGAGTCGCCCCCTGGTGGACAGTAGAGAGAATGCAGCTTTAAGACACTTCAGCATTGGCTTCACTTTTCGGAACCTTACTTAGGGCTGTCAGTAAAGTCTGCGACTGATATTTGGTGATCTTGCGCCCTGTCTCGTTCCAGTCCATCCTGTTGAATGGGGTCGAGGTCAGGGCTTGTGCAGGCCTGTCAAGTTCTTTAATGCCAAAGTGGAAAAACCATTTAATTCATAACGTTTCATTTGTTCATGGAACATAGCCAGCTTAGCTAGCTAAGTAACGGTAGAGATGTCTATCGTGAAAGACGAGATGTAGTTCTTTGTTGTTGGACTTCTGTGCTAGTAATGACAGTCCATAAGAAACACCATGTTTGAGCATAGGGAGTCTGAAGACTCAGGGGAAGACTCGCACATATGCCTGGCAGAGGTCGTTGAGGTAGTTAAAAAGCTCTTCTCTGGACATTGTCGGGCCGTCTTGGCTGAAACGTCTCTTCAGTGTCGCGTGGAAGTCGGGTTCAGTGCCTGTGGAGTGGCAGACCGGGGTTTTGGTTCCCATTTTCAAAAGGGGGACCGGAGAGTGTGCTCCAATTATAGGGGTATCACACTGCTCAGCCTCCCTGGGAAAGTCTAGTCCAGGGTGCTGGAAAGGAGGCTCTGGCCGATTGTCGAACCTCAGATTCAGGAGGAGCAATGCGGATTCCGTCCTGGCCGTGGAACAGTGGACCAACTCTTTACCCTTGCAGGTCTGTTGAAGGGGGCATGGGAGTTTGCTCATCCAATCTACATGTGTTTTGTGGACTTGGAGAAGGCCTTCGACCGTGTCCCTCGGGGAGTCCTGTGGGGGGTACTGCGGGAATATGGGGAACCTGGTTCGTTGCTACGAGCCATTCGGTCCTTGTAAGACCAAAACTGTGTCCGAATACTCGGACACAGTTCCAAAGTTAGCTGGTTCCAGTCCCTGAAATATGAGGAGCTGCTGTTTTTATTTTGTAAAGAGGAATGAATTGATGGTCCAGTTTCTCGTGTGCTAGTTTCATGTTGGTTTTCTCCGGGGCTGTCAGGGTGGCGGCCGACAGTGACTCTAATCGAGACTGGCTTTAGCCCACAGATGAAGAGAGAGAGCGAGGGAGGGAAATGGAAAAAGGGGCAAAAGTTCAACAGCAAAATAACCCAAGAGTGAAGGAAGGAAAGAAACATGAGCCGTGGTGAGGAAAGGAATCGAGTGAAGAGTTGTAGACGGTCTCTCAGTGTGAGGAGTCTTCTGATGCCTCGTGACCTTACAACAGTCTCACACTGTGACGGTCATTTCATGGAGTTTTGGTTTCACTTTTCATTGATGTCTAATTGATCTAATGAAAAAGTGATCAGGCCCCAGCGAGAATTGAACTCGCGACCCCTGGTTTACAAGACCAGTGCTCTAACCACTGAGCTATAGGGCCTTACCTGATGTACATTATTGTCACAGACGTATTAATAGTTGACAGATGGAGGAGGACACACCCTGTTGACATATCTGGTATTGTTAAGATAATGTGACCTAACCAGTTGACTCTGTGACGCAGCTTCTGAATAAACTCCATTGAGCTATAGAGTCAGTTTAAAATGTCTAACAGCATTCAGCTAAATTGAATATTCTGTGAAAAATAACATGTCTGTTGGGACCCAGTTGGAGTTGAAACAATCCAAGCTCACATTGGATGAGGGCAGGGTTCACCCTAGGCGGGTCCCCAGACTATCACAGGGCCGTCATATAGAGACAGACAAATATTCACGCTCACATTAACACCGAACAGACAAACTCCACACAGAAGGGCCGTCCAGCCTGGGATCGAACCCGGGCCCCTCTTGGCTCTATATGTCTTATACTTAAGCCAAAACCGTAACATGTCAAAAATAAAGGCAGGAGAAGATATAGAAAAACTAGAAGAGTGGGGAAAGAAGGATGAAGAGCAAATGTTGTCGTTGCTTGTAGCAGTGAGATCTGTGTGTCCGTCCCTGTTACCGGGGATCTGAATTCTCTCCAGGATATTCAGGGTTTGTCCTGGGTCACACCAGCTCTCGTGGGTTTCGGTTTGTGTGTACACTGTGTGTGTGTGTGAGTGTGTGTGTGTGTGACTCTGTGTCTCATTGTATTAACCGTCACCGTGGTGTTTTGCAGAACAAAGCTAAGAGTACAAAGGTGGTCTCAACTTCAATGCTAACAGAGTACAAACTCGTTCCTAAAGTACTTAGACTTGGACTCGAGGATGAACTGATTAGATTGTGGAGGTCAAAGGTCAAGGTCACTGTGACCTCACGTGCGTCCCGTTCAGGTGAATGCAATATTTTACTGAACGCCGTGGAGCAAATGTCCACTCAAAGATGGACTGATTAGAATTCTGTGATCATAGGTAACCGTGACCTCACAAAACACATTTTTAACTCTGAATGGAGCATAATTTACGAAATGAACATCATGCTGTATTGAAGAAGACTTGAAACTAGAGATTGCCCCCTGATGGACAGTAGAGAGAATGCAGCTTTAAGACACTTCAGCATTGGCTTTACTTTTCGGAACCTTACTTAGAGCTGTCAGTAAAGTCTGCGACTGATATTTGGTGATCTTGCGCCCTGTCTCGTTCCAGTCCATCCTGTTGAATGGGGTCGAGGTCAGGGCTTGTGCAGGCCTGTCAAGTTCTTTAATGCCAAAGTGGAAAAACCATTTAATTCATAACGTTTCATTTGTTCATGGAACATAGCCAGCTTAGCTAGCTAGGTAACGGTAGAGATGTCTATCGTGAAAGATGAGATGTAGTTCTTTGTTGTTGGACTTCTGTGCTAGTCATGGACAGTCCATAACAAACACCATGTTTGAGCATAGGGAGGTTCATAAGTGTACTTGGTACCAGAACACCCTAGGCCAAAGGTCTATGATCGACTTTGTAGTTGTGTCATCAGACCTGCGGCTGTATGTCTTGGACACTCGGGTGAAGAGAGGAGCAGAGCTGTCAACTGATCACCACCTGGTGGTGAGTTGGATCAGGGAGGCTGCCGGACAGACCCGGTAAACCCAAACGTGTGTTGAGATTGAACTGGGAACGTCTGGCTGAGGACCCTGTCCGCGAGGTCTTCAACTCCCACCACTGGAATAATTTATTGTGCATCCTGGGGGAGGCTGGGGACATGGTATCCGAGTGGGCCATGTTCATATCCTCCATTGTGGAAGCTGCTGCTAGGAGTTGTGGTTGGAAGGCGATCGGTGCCTGTCGTGGCGGCAATCTAAGAACCCGGTGAAGGAGGCCGTCAAGCTGAAGAAGGAGGCCTTTTGGGCTTGGCTGGCCCAGGGGTCTCCTGAATCAGCAGGCAGGTACTGGTTGGCCAGAAGGGCTGCAGCTACGGCAGTTGCCGAGGCAAAACCCGGGTGTGGGAGGAGTTCGGGGAAGCCATGGAGAAGGACTTTCGACTGGCCTCAAGGAAGTTCTGGCAAACCGTGAGACGACTCAGAAAGGGGAAGCAGGGCTTTTCTCAGGCTGTGCTCAGCAGGGGGGGGGGACTGCAGACCCGGACTGGGGATATTGTCGAGCGGTGGAAAGAACACTTTGAGGAACTCCTGAACCCGACCAACATGTCCTCTGTGGAAGAGGCAGAGTCTGAAGACTCAGGGGAAGACTCGCCCATATGCCTGGCAGAGGTCGTTGAGGTAGTTAAAAAGCTCTTCTCTGGACATTGTCGGGCCGTCTCGGCTGAAACGTCTCTTCAGTGTCGCGTGGAAGTCGGGTACAGTGCCTGTGGAGTGGCAGACCGGGGTTGTGGTTCTCATTTACAAAAAGGGGGACCGGAGAGTGTGCTCCAATTATAGGGGTATCACACTGCTCAGCCTCCCTGGGAAAGTCTAGTCCAGGGTGCTGGAAAGGAGGCTCCGGCCGATTGTCGAACCTCAGATTCTGGAGGAGCAATGCGGATTCCGTCCTGGCCATGGAACAGTGGACCAGGTCTTTACCCTTGCAGGTCTGTTGGAGGGGGCATGGGAGTTTGCTCATCCAGTCTACATGTGTTTTGTGGACTTGGAGAAGGCCTTCGACCGTGTCCCTCGGGGAGTCCTGTGGGGGGTACTGCGGGAATATGGGGAACCTGGTTCGTTGCTACGAGCCATTCGGTCCTTGTAAGACCAAAGTGAGAACTGTGTCCGAATACTCGGACACAGTTCCAAAGTTAGCTGGTTCCAGTCCCTGAAATATGAGGAGCTGCTGTTTTTATTTTGTAAAGAGGAATGAATTGATGGTCCAGTTTCTCGTGTGCTAGTTTCATGTTGGTTTTCTCCGGGGCTGTCAGGGTGGCGGCCGACAGTGACTCTAATCGAGACTGGCTTTAGCCCACAGATGAAGAGAGAGAGCGAGGGAGGGAAATGGAAAAAGGGGCAAAAGTTCAACAGAAAAATAACCCAAGAGTGAAGGAAGGAAAGAAACATGAGCCGTGGTGAGGAAAGGAATCAAGTGAAGAGTTGTAGACGGTCTCTCAGTGTGAGGAGTCTCCTGATGCCTCGTGACCTTACAACAGTCTCACACTGTGACGGTCATTTCATGGAGTTTTGGTTTCACTTTTCATTGATGTCTAATTGATCTAATGAAAAAGTGATCAGGCCCCAGCGAGAATTGAACTCGCGACCCCTGGTTTACAAGACCAGTGCTCTAACCACTGAGCTATAGGGCCTTACCTGATGTACATTGTTGTCACAGACGTATTAATAGTTGACAGATGGAGGAGGACACACCCTGTTGACATATCTGGTATTGTTAAGATAATGTGACCTAACCAGTTGACTCTGTGACGCAGCTTCTGAATAAACTCCATTGAGCTATAGAGTCAGTTTAAAATGTCTAACAGCATTCAGCTAAATTAACATACTGTGAAAAATAACATGTCTGTTGGGACCCAGTTGGAGTTGAAACAATCCAAGCTCACATTGGATGAGGGCAGGGTTCACCCTAGGCGGGTCCCCAGACTATCACAGGGCCGTCATATAGAGACAGACAAATATTCACGCTCACATTAACACCGAACAGACAAACTCTAAACAGAAGGGCCGTGGGTTTCGGTTTGTGTGTACACTGTGTGTGTGTGTGTGTGTGTGTGTGACTCTGTGTCTCATTGTATTAACCGTCACCGTGGTGTTTTGCAGAACAAAGCTAAGAGTACAAAGGTGGTCTCAACTTCAATGCTAACAGAGTACAAACTCGTATTTAGACTTGGACTCGAGGATGAACTGATTAGATTGTGGAGGAGGTCAAAGGTCAAGGTCACTGTGACCTCACGTGCGTCCCTTTCAGGTGAATGCGATATTTTACTGAACGCCGTGGAGCAAATGTCCACACAAATATGAACTGATTTGAGTTTTGTGATCAAAGGTCATTGTGACCTCAAAAAACACATTTTTGGCCACAACACAAGAATTCATTTTTGACTCTAAATGGAGCATCATTTACTAAATGAACATCATGCTGTATTGAAGAAGACTTGAAACTAGAGATTGAGACCATAAACTCATGTTTACAATGTTTACTGAGGGAATAAATCAAGAGAGAAGTAGAGTCATTTTCTCATAGACTTCTATACAACCAGAGGAGTCGCCCCCTGATGGACAGTAGAGAGAATGCAGCTTTAAGACACTTCAGCATTGGCTTCACTTTTTGGAACCTTACTAACAGCTGTTGGTGTGGGCTTGTATGTATGGGCTATTCATGGACTTGGCTTGTGCAAGAGGTATTGTCATTTCAGGGGCAGGAAAAGGACATCCCTAATAGTTTGGCATAAAGTTTAAAGCACATTATCTATTGTCTGAAATATAATTTTTGGCTGTAGCATTAACATTTCCTTTAATTAAGAGGCCTATTGCAAGTTACAGGAGAAACTCACAGCCTGGATTTTTCTTGATGATGAGGGAAAGCACATGACTCTCAGCCAAAAAGGGAACCGTACAGAAAGAGGATTTTATGCCTTATTCCAGTTTTTTTCTTCTTATCTTGAATCTCGCTGCTTTGAAATGTAGCGAGGAAGGAAATGCAGAGAGGAACTCCAGGATGAGATGGGGGAGGTGGGGAGAGAGAGAGAGAAAGAGACGGCGATATGGGGATGAGGAGTAGCGACAGAGAGGGTGGATTTTAAAAAGCCACTGGATTAGCTCTGCATTTTATCCATAGATAAGGTTCAGTGAAATATAGTGTTTGAAGGATATTAATGCTTATCTGCCAACAGGATGAGAGGCAACAGCTGACTGAATCGTGTGTTTAAAAAAGGGAGAGGTGATGTCATACTTGTCAGCTGTGTTAAAACTGACAATCTCTAGTAGTGGTTTCTATGGCAACTGATAGAGAGAGAGAGAGAGAGAGGGTTGTGAGCAGCAGCGTCACATGACCTCCATCACAGGAAGTGTGTTTGTTTAATGAACCATTCACCGGAGATGGACAGGGTGTGTAGTTGTGTGTCCACAGACTTGGTGTTTCTGTTGGTCGAAGTGATCAAACATAAACATTAAACACACAGACTGTGTGTTTAATGTTCATGAGTGTTCATGAGTGTTTGTATAGCGGTCAGAATTATCGCTATAGCAGTTGATGACACCCTGTGTGCTTGCGTGTGTGTGTGTGTGTGTTAGTGTCTCTTTTTTTTAGCCTTCAACCGTATAATTAATCTGCTTTGCTCTCTAAGACAGTCGTCCATACTGTAAAACACTGCCTTGATTCATCTTTACAGTGTTATTGAGTCAGCCCACATACAAAATGAGCTGTTCAAAGGCCCTAAAACACTTGAACTCTGTGGTATTTGTACAGATGATTAATGATAGATGTTTGTTGTAAATAGCTCTAATGCAGAAGGCATGTTAGTCAGCCGGGTAGGGACATAAGCTTAATTTAAACTCGCCAATGTGAAGCCGGGGCGTGCTCCAGAAAATGACAACATCATCACGGCCTGCAGGTCGAAGGGTCTGCAAGTGGTTAGTATAAATAAACACATATAGTTTAAACACATATAGTTTAAACACCTCCATGCATGCTCGGAGCTTTACTATCTCTCCTAAGGACACTTTCGGTGGCCTTTCAATCAAAAAGCCAACCTACCGTCCTCAGGTCTGTGTTTTGGTTAACACCGTGGGCTTCTCTACAACATGGAAACGCAAACACACACACACACACACACACACACACACACACACACACACACACACACACACACACACACACACACACACACGCAGGCACAGTGATGCTGATACACATAAATGTGTGTGATCAGTGGTCTAGTTGTGTTCATGGTCCTTAGTGAGTATTTGATGAAAACACAGCAGTGCTGTGGCATCGAGGCTGCTGAGGAACAGAGCAGATGGTGGGCTAGTGGCCGACCAAGACACTGTCCAGATCTGTGTGTGTGTGTGTGTGTGTGTGTGTGTGTGTGTGTGTGTGTGTGTGTGTGTGTGTGTGTGTGTGTGTGTGTGTGTGTGTGTGTGTGTGTGGTTGCACAGATTGCTATCCCTGTCAGTGTTGAACTCTGTAAAGCTTTGCAGTCTCAGCATGAGAGCTGACTAAATATAGACCTTATTTGGTTATCATTGTGGACCAGTATTTGTGAAATGAGTCCAAAAATAAATCTGAAATCCCAGAAATTGTTGGGTTATTAACTTTCGGGTTTCATTCACATTTTTTGAGTTGAGTTATATGTTCAAGTTCTCCATAATGTTACGTTCTGTTCAATATTGAGATGCTCGCAGGGAAAAGAAGTGTTTTCTTTTTTTCTTGCTGAATCCAAAAAATCTTTCTATTTATTTAGTATAGCCCAAACACAAATAAAAAGATGGCTTTACCATCTGTTCACATTTAGAAATGGGTTGTTTGTGAACCTGGATTTGAAGGCATTATAGAGCAGGACAGGGTGAAAAGAGAGAGAGGACAGAAGACTAGAAAGAGAGGTGGAAAATATGCTCTTGGAAGGAGGAGGTCAAAGGTCACGAGGTGCACATCATAAATCCATATCTCCTTGTGAGCCCAATGTTAAAGACACATACCCTGAGCGTGTGTCATCATCTCCTCAGGTTGCTCATGGTATCACACTGTCTTTCTCGTTTTTCTTTTTTGCACACACTCGTTGGCAGACACAGAGCTGTTGTTTACCCCGTGGCATTTTCATAGTACTGGCCTTGAGAGAGTCAGACTGAATCTAATTTGGTATGACTCAAGCTGCTGCTGAGACAAATCCAAACAAATATACTTTTACTTTCACTCTGGGGTTCTGGCCTCAAATGTTGTTGTTTTTCGGGTTTGCAGTCAGATGTGTGTCTAGATTAGTTAGTCTAATAAATGAAAAAATACACCTCAGATGACCTTCCTTGACTCCGGTGTGTTGACCAGCTACCTGACCAACGGGCTGACGTCTCTCGAGCGTTTCCCCATCAGCTTCAAGACCCAGTTCTCGGGTCACTGCTTCCACCACGTCGTGCTGGGCGTCTACTGCAACGGTCGCTACGGGTCGCTTGGGATGAGCCGCCGCCAGGACCTGATGGACAAACCGCTGAGCTACCGCACGCTGGGGGAGCTGGTGGCCGAGTTCGAGAGCTCCTACAAGAGATACCAGCACACTCTGAAGAAGGTAGGAGACGGGATCAGAGAGGGAGGGGGGTTGGTAGAATCATTAAAGACGTGTTGTGTTGACTTTAAGCCTTCTTCTTCTTCTCCCAGGTGAAGATCGGCCTGTATGTGCCTCACGACCCCCACGTCTTCCAGCCAATCGAGTGGAAGCATTTGGTGCTGAACGCCGCCCGACTGGGAGCTCAGGAGATGAGGAAGGAGCTGGAGAAGCACGGCCGGGACATGAGGATGAAGGTGAATACCGTAAACACACTTTGATGATAGCTTTTAGTACGGATTTTGTATTTTAAAAACTTAAAATTTGACAATTTTAATGGAAAATAAATCCAATTGTTAAGAATATTCTGCTATATTTTCCTCACTGAAGCTCTAATATGGATTAGAACACAACAAGTGACCATGCTCGATGTTCAGAACCCGATAAAAGGTTTAATTAGTAAAGTCACATTAGCTAAGACCATCTTTGTTAAACAACAATATATACAGAGATATAAATGTACCAGGATTAGACATGAATGCGTACTCAAACATGGCCCATTAGGTACAAACCCTGATAAATACCAGTCTTCTTCATGAGCTTTAAAGTAGTTTTGTTAAGACAATAAGTGTGCAGCCTGCATGCGTGCAGAAGAAACAAAGGCTTAGGAAAACACAAAGTGTACACAGACCACAAAACAAATCCACCAGGATGGTAAAAACCCAACAAACCGTTTGGGTTTCAAGAGCCAGTTTCCTGGAAAAGGAACGGAAAGAAAAACAGTTCTTAGTGGTAGAAAGAATGTGTGTGTTTGTTTGCCAAAATACAATACAAACATGTTATTTTGTAGTTGAATACAAAAGAGCAAAATGTCTCTCAAAATCAGATCAAGGTGGTCCAAACATGACCTTTAAAGTCCAGACTGAATGAAGCAAACTGATTTAAGGGATTCAGCAGCGTTTCATTTTACTTCTAGCTGTGACTCAGATGTGATTTGATTTATCCAACCCAGTATGCAGTGCTCCTGCTCAGCCACAAGGCTCCTGCTTCAGCCCCTCTGTAGCAAAGTTCTATTCATATTTAATGTGTTTTTTTTATCATCTTCAGCATTATTAGTCTTAGTTTGAGCTTCAGCAGCAGCTTGTCTTGCGTTTCTTTTCTTTTTTCCAAACAATGGAAACACCTTTTTATCATGTTTTTCCACGAGACCAGAGATGGAGGTGGTTCCCTCTGTGCTGAACATGGAATACAAACTGTCAGGAGTGATTCAGGGCATGATGGGAGAGGAAGGAATGTGTGAGTGTGTGTGTGTGTGTGTGTGTGTGTGTGTGTGTGTGTGTGTGTGTGTGTGTGTGTGTGTGTGTGTGTGTGTGTGTGTGTGTGTGTGTGTGTGTGTGTGTGTGTGTGTGTGTGTGTGTGTGTGTGAGTAATAGGGGGGAGTTGTGGAGAAGTGGGTTCTTTGAGGTTAAATGTTTTATGAACCCTGTAGGTTGTTGTTTGTAATTTTCTATGATTTTACTCTTTGCTTTTTTGCATGATTCTGCAACACGTGCGTGCGTGCGTGCGTGTGCGTGTGTGTGTGTGTGTGTGTGCGTGTGTGGTTGCGTGTGGATGCCGGTGTTGGATAGTGGTATATAGACTGCATAGCATGTCAGCAAGATATGTAGGTCAGTGAGTTTGCAGCTGTCACATACACACATACACACACACACACACACACACACACACACACACACACACACACACACACATACACACACGCACAAACACACGCATGCACATGCACATGGAAACACAGGCAGATACACACACATTCATACTCTGTGTACTGGTTTGTGAGACTTTGGTGTAATCTCTGTTGTACTTCAGAGAATGTGAATCAATTTGTTATAGACTTCAGTGTGTGTGTGCGTGCATGCGTGTGTGTGTGTGTGTGTGTGTGTTGTTTGTGCTTCTATTTATATAAGGACCCAGTTGAGTTTTAGACCTTGACAGTGAGGTCTTACAGTTTGTTGCTCTCTCTTCTTTAAAGGGTTATGGTTAACATTAGGTTTCATGTTACTTTGGAACGCACCATAATTCATCGACTGTCCTCACAAGTATAGACTTATAATGTGTGAGCTCACAGTAACACACTGCCAGAGTTCTGCAGCGAGGTCTCGATACTTATGTTTCATGGTTTAAAGAATAGAAGTCATGGTAAAGCGTAAAGCAAAAAAAAAGAAAATATGTAGGACATGTGAGGTAGAAAACACACACACACACACACACACACACACACACACACACACACACACACACACACACACACACACACACACACACACACTCATTCAGACTCATACATCTATCAAAACCACATGACAAACACGACTCGCTGTGGAATATGAGCCATTTCCTGGCTTATGCTTGTTCCGGGAAAACTTGCCATCCGTGTTCACCCTGCAATAATTTTTCTTCTCCCACTGAGTTCTTAATGATAGCTTCGAGTTGCTGTTTAACACACACACACACACACACACACACACACACACACACACACACACACACACACACACACACACACACACACACACACACACACACACACACACACACACACACAATGTGCCTCATCCGTAGCTTTAAATTGCATTTGATTCGTGTTGTGCAGCAGCTCTGTTGGAGATTGAGAGACACACACAGATGCGTGTTGCACAGTCGGATTGTTTTTGCATTTGTCACGATTTTACTTTCTTCCCTGCAGCTGAATGGAAACAGAGGCTGTTGGAGTTCATGCTGGCATAGTGTCTGTACGTTGAAATGTCTGGAAGGAGCTCAGTGGCTCTTTGTGAGGGGGGATAGAAAAACCAGCATGTGTCCCATCTTCACTGGCTGAATGATTCCATGAGTTTATGTTTATAAGGCTGGACAGTATGTCATCATAATATCGATACCTTGAACGTCATATGGGGCACGTGCTGAATAACAGTAGAGTGATGTAACTGTGTAAAAGTGTTAATATTGTCTTAATATTATGTGAAAGCATCAATAGTCAAACCTACAATATCTTTGCAACATTGATATTGAGGTATTTGGTAAAGAATATTGTGATATTTGATGTTCTCCATGTCACCAGGTCCTAGCAGTTTGGTTTGTGTGATGATAATACTGATGTTGAGCTGAAATAAGAAGTCTATTCATCCATAAGTTGACTGACAACAGGGCTTTGTATTGGCAAGAATCTGGCGATATGATACGTATCATGATACAGAGGTTACGATTCAATATGTTGCGATATATTCTAATGTTAGGAAACAGTCACGGTATAAAGAACACTCCACCATAATCTGAGTTTTAAAAAGAGTTGATTTATTATATGCAATAAGAACAGTAGGATCAGCATTTTCATTTATCACAGTCCCTCTAACATATTTTAACATTAATTAAATTGCAATATTGTTTTTGAGAATTGATAATCGATACAGTATCATAAACAGAATATTATATATTATATATTTTATTGACGAC